>NC_051161.1:1935854-1995853 GCF_013339745.2 Dermacentor silvarum
CTATACGTGGAGTCCTAATCCAAGCTCCAGAGGTTGCTCTGATCGGGTAGAAGCAAATCTCGAAGGCTGTGTTTTAGCTGGCTGAGCCGGCCGCGTGGCTGTGCGTGTGTCATAAGAATAAGTCATAAGGCATCGCTACAAAATCACGGCCATGGATGCAGTTACTCATTCTACCAATAGCGAAACATGTTTACCACGATGACCTCAGTGCACCACGTCACATGAACTTCACCCACCGTGTTGGCTTAGCTTGTTAGGTGTCGTGCTGCTGGCTCGATGACGTGGGTTTGATTCCCGGCCACGGCGGCCGCATTTCGATCAAGGCGAAATGCAGGAACACCTGTATACTTAGGTGTACACCCGTGAGCAAAAGTATACGGACCATGGGTTGCGCGAAAAAGCTGATTTTTTCCTCTGCCTATGAACGACACTTGAAATTGAGGACTGCAGTCCAAACTTGGCATTGCGTACTTTTCAGTGTACTCATCAATTCCAGTTTATGCTTGTTAATTACGAAGAAATCCAGTTTTCTCGGCGACCCTGTGGTCCGTATACTTTTGCTCACTGGTGTACGTTAAAGAACCCGATTTGGTCAAAATTAATCCGGAGTCCCCCACTGCGCATGCCTCCCAATCATATCGTGGTTTTGGCACGTAAAACCCCAGCAATTATTAGAGTTTTAGAATAGGAGCCTCAAATTATTGGGGCCCCAAAGAAATAACGTCGAAGCCACTGCACATGCGCAAGACGGAAACTGTGTTTGGGTTTTGCTTCGGGCACGCTATTTCATCGATTTAGTGAGAACTAGAGTGTACTAGAATACGGTCGAGTGGGACGAGCGGCTGGTGCGGCGCATGCTTTGCAGTGAGGCGCCCGACGTGGAAAAATACTGTAGCGGCGCTGCGATCGAAGTGGATTGGGCCGCATCAAGGTCGCGCCGTTGGAAACTGCTGGCGATACTGCTCGGCAGGGTCATTCGTACTACTTCGCGCGCTGGTATTTGCGTTCAAACCGCTCAAATGGTGTTCATAATTGAATATGACATGTGTTTATGCCTTAAGAATAAATTCCTTTCTTTCTCTTTATTTTATTTTTTAATGCCGCTCGGTGATTGCGCGTGCATTGCGGCCGCAGTGTCGGCTTTCATTCTACTATGTTATTGTATGGTTCCCTTTGGAGAACAAATATTTTTCTTGTTCTTCAAGCAGCATGTATCTCTCGTGTGTATTGTTCCGCATATAATTTTTTCATCAGCAGGTCTTTCGAAACGCAGACGGAGAAACATATGTAACCTTCCTGGTTGCCGCTTCAAACAAGTAAAACATATATCTGCCCCATCCGGCACCTTGTACTCAGATTTCTTCTTTCGGGGGTTTTTACGTGCCAAAACCAGTTCTGAATATAAGGCACGCCGTAGTGCAGGGCTCCGGATTAATTTTGACCACCTGGTGTTCTTTAACGTCCACTACAGCACAAGCACACGGGCTTCTTGCATTTCGCCTCCATCGAAATGCGGCGGCCGCCGCCGGGATTCGATTCCGCGACATCGTGCTCAGCAGCGCAACGCCTTAGCTAACTGAGCCGCCGTGGCGGGCACTCAGATTTACGGGAAGCATTGTTATTGAAAAAAAAAAAAAAAAACGGCAGCGCAGCATTCTATTCAAGTTTCCGCCTTCCTCGCGTAACAGAATGCGGAGTAATTGGTACGCCGTGTACGGGGTCAATTATCGCGGTCGGGGTCATTCTGGTGTCATTCTGGAAATTCATTTCAAGTGGATGCGTTTTGCAACCTCACCGGCTACGATTAGTAAATTGCAATATGTGTAGTAAAGTAATTAACTAAGAAGTTCATTAATAAATTTTTGTTAATAAGTTGAATATGTGTTTCGATTTCTCGTGCTACTAATGTCCGCCTCTTCGAATAACCCAGCTCATCAATAAGAATTGTGCTAGCTGCCACAGGCGATTTTTTAAATTGAACACCCGGTATAGTCGATACAGCGTTGCGCTGCTAAATTGGAGCTCGCGGGTTCTATCCGTCGCGGAATTCGATGGGAACGAATGGAAAACACTCGTGTACTTCTATTTAGGTGCACGTTAAAGAACCCCAGGTGGGGAAATCTAAACCGGGTGCCTCATAATCATATCGTGATTTTGCCACGTAAAACCCCAGAAATTGTTTAGACTAAAAAAAAAGAAAGACCAGGTGGCTGCGTTCTTCGGCTTTTTTCTAAGGGTGTAAACAAAATAAATTATTCTCGAGTCTGATTTCCCAGAAATACATGTTACGCTTATCCTATATTTCATACATAAATGTTATGCCGTTCCCAAATGTATGACCACTCAACTCAGCAGCTTGTATATTATAAACGGCTGCTTTCAGTTATTCGGTGCACTATCATAACGAGAATAATGAATCAATTAAAGAAACGGCACACCTCACATACACGTAGATATATGTGTAGATCTGCTGCGTTCTTTCAAGGAAAGTGTGGTACCACATGGGGCACCCAGTTTTAATGGGTTGCAAGCATGGTGAGACTGTCAAAAAAGTTTTCTTTGCTTGAATCAAGTAAGCAGATCTACAGGCTGCCCCAAAACGGGGCATTTATATTAAATGACAGCTTATTACACTTATTAGCACGGCTTATTAGCAGGTTATTAACAGGACTTACTAACAGCCCTGTGTTAATTCTCTCAGGAACTACGCCTCTGCGCAACAGCCACAACTCTCCGGCACCACAATCATTTGGAATAACAGTCCTTACTTGCATCGGTCACTCACCTTTGAGACTGCATTAGTGCTGTTATGCGTTACATTCTTACGTAAACGACTATTCGGCGTCGTACAGTATATCAATAACACTTGCATATTTATTTATGCAAGTATATATATATATATATATATATATATATATATATATATATATATATATATATATATATATATATATATACATAATGGTTTTGCCTGCTATGAATATTATTTCTGCGAATGAGAGTTTTATGTGCACTATTCACTACGTGTGTTTCTTATGCAAACACGTGCACGGTCGGGAGTCCTCTTTTTCAGTTAGTGCATTTCGAATATTTGATATTTTCCCCTTACATATTTATCGTGAATATATGTCTATGTACCCTTTGATTTAATTACCTAGAAATAAATTGTTCATTCTTCGCGCCACGCAGTTAATAAACCTGGTTTATTTCACTCTAATATTGTTTTCTTCGATCATTGTCCCTGATCAATATCCACCGATAAGAAGCGCGCGTACAAGGACACGCTATCATTATTAATAAAATTTTCGTACGTAGCTTTTAGAAGACAGTGTTAAAAACAGCGGTTCACTTGGCTAAAACTACCTTTGGTACCCGCCGTCAAGAGTCATGGGCCCACCAAAGCTACTAAAACATAAAAAAAAATGTATTGCACAGACGTTCTGCGAGAAAAACTGGGCGCCGCCAGTGCCCGCGTAGCGAGCGCGCGCTCGCTAGCAGACGACGCGCTCGACAACGACAGCAAAATTGAAGACGTCGCGTTGTATAATCCATGCCTCAAATATATATATTTGGCAAGATGGTGTAAACATAAATTTGCAGTTGAAATAAAGCACTATTTTAAGAGCGTACTATGCGCAATCGGCCTCGGCGCCCGCCATAAAAGTACGTTGAAAATGCCGCGGAGCACGTCTCCGCCCCAATCCAGTTCGCTTGCAGCGCCCTCGCACAATTTTTCCACACGCGGCGCCTCAGCGGGAGAGCGCCGTTCGGCCCACTCGACCATTGTCTAGTACACTCTAGTGAGAACCCCAAAAGCTACCCCAAAAGCTTTCGTCAACAAATATGGCGGCGCCCATCGAAGCGACGGCTCTGACCTAGCACAAAACTGGGCTCGATTAGTGGTAACACGTGAAGTTTGTCAGCTAGAAGAAGTTATTGCGGTTATCGCTTTCTCTCAACTAACATGTGTAATGAAGATTGAGATACGCCGCTGATTCCGAATTCAATTGTAGATTTCATGGCTTGTATCACGGATTGACTTGGCTGGGTGAAGGTGCGTAAAGTTGGGTACTCCCATGGAGTAACCATGGAGTAACATGATTACTCCATGGTTACTCAAAACTAAGCGCGACAAGCTGCATGCTGCTAATAGAATTGGTTCTAAATTGTAATTAAAGGCGAAAACACGAAAGTCTAAATTACAGTTCTTATAAAAAAATGGTATATTTTATTTTAATATTTAAAACAGCTTTTCTTTGATGCCGTAGTGACGCTGCAAACGCAACACGCTGTCCGCAAACGCAAAACGCCTATTCCAATACTCTTCATTCCTGCATGCCCCAATGCTAACACCCGCAAAGCTCTTTGGGGCCCCTAACTTTAGGGGCCCCTATTCTAAAACTTTATTAGCCATCAACATGGTTTGCTTTTTAACAGTAAGCGGTTTTCACAGCATTACCACAGTTGTCAATATGTTGCTTACCATTGCTCTTTGTGCGCTGTCGCGGCTTTTACCATTTCGAGCGAGTTAGTTCGGGACGTGCTCGTCGCCGAAAACCACTACGCGCTTCTTACACTAGTGTGCCGGTTTGCGCAGTAATCTTTTAAAGCTCCGCTTACACCGATTCAGATAGTGAGTAGCATCTGTTGTCTGTCCCTTTTCTTATTTCAGGACCATCTACCACTTCCTCAGGATTACGAACTGGATCCGCAAGTGCTTGGTATGATGTTGATGTTTGACCTCTCATGTTTGCTTTGAAGACGTGGTTGGTACATCTTGTCAAACACCATAATTTTGAGCTGTGTGACAGCACACACACAAGAGGCATAGGATGAAATGCTGCCTGGGCTTGTTTTGTGTCCTGTGGCACTCTTCAGCATTCTGCTGTTTGTAATGATTGATTTCTTGCAATGCATGCAATGCTAAAAGACGCAGGATGGTGGGCTTGAACATGACTCGCAAATAGAATTATGAGGCACTGCTCACTTTCGATTGTTTTGTATGAGCATCGCAGATATGTTGACATAACTGATCTTGATGTGAAAATATTGTTACAGCCTTTATGGAGAGGATATTGTCTACGCTGAATACAATTAAGGTTGTGCAACAAACGCACACACAGCTCTTGGCTGAACTGAAGACAAGTGCTGCAGAAGTATGCCCAGAGAGCCACACGCTTCCCGATCTGCCATTTTCGACTGCAAGGGACATGGTTGATTGGGATGCCGAACTTGGGGTCAACAAGGAAGCAAAGCTTCAAATGGTAATAAAGCTGTTTGCCTTCATTTTCTTAGTTTTATTCAAAACAGGTTACAGTGCAAGCTCTTTTTTTCACTGAGCGTTGTTCGTGTAATGCTTGAGTGATTTACTGATTATTGCTGATCTCATTTTCTGCCAGAAGAGACACATGGTTGTCCAAGGTGGCGACACCATAAAGCAGAAGACTGCACGCATCTTGAAAAGCATCATGTCTTGGGATGTGGCAAAGCAATTTAGTTGGTTTGGTGCAAAAGGAAAAATGAAGTTTTGCGAGCTGAATGTTTCCAAGCTACTGTGCAGTAAGTCTTCTGCTACAATATTCTCACTTTCATTGTCTGCATTGTCATAGCTCATTTTCCTCGTGCCCTTGACTCTTATTTCCTTATGCAGCCTGCCTGATAGAAAATGTCAAGCAAAATCTGGAGGAGGCTACGTTAAAAAATGTAGAAAAGGCAGCCATGTCTTGGTTCCGCCATGCTGCAGAACGGGCAGCAGCAGGGCAACAAAGGCAACGACCACTGAGCAGAACATCAGAACAGGACAACGAGGCCCTCATTTGAGACAGTGCTCCATAATTTTTGCTGAACTTTACAATAAATACTTTTGGTGATCACTTCCTGTTGTATTTTTGTTTCTTGGTTTCAGAAGCGCTGGGTAGATTTCACATAATTGCCATGCCATAAAAGAGTGCAGTGGCTAACAAAAGAAACTACAAGATCCCAATAACCTCCCACGAAGGTCCCAATAACCTCCCACGAAGGTCCCAATAACCTCCCACGAAGGTCCCAATAACCTCCCACGAAGGTCCCAATAACCTCCCAGTCTGGGACATCCCAGAAAAGTCTCTTTTTGTATCACTTGGGATGTTATCGGGCTGTAAATGGGACATCCCTGGGATGTACCTATATCCCAAGTCGGACATCCGTATGACATCCTAAGGATGTCGTTGTGTCGTCTGGGGCATGTTCTTGGCGTGCTAGAGACCTAAGGTGGCGGCCAGGTTGATGTAAATTGACACTATATAGGTAGTGTGTGTCCCAGCTAATCCGGGCCAAGCTAATTAAAAAAAAAAGAAACAAGAAAACAAGATTGGACGATAAGAAAAATAACGCGAAATATCATAGCGCGAAAGACTTGTTTTAGCTCATCAAAAAAGAAGCCGTGAGCGCGTCGCAGATTGCTGGACAGCTGAACTTCTACGCCGTAGGAGGCGATAACGTGAGAGATCGATGACGCTGAACATTATTTTGTGTTCACGACAGCTAAAAAGCGGAGTTCGTAGTTAATATTACTGTAAATAACTGAAAACAATTACTTGGTACTATCTGTCATAAAATAAAAGCACTGATTCGCCCTCTGCAGCGATTCGCCGGAACTTAAGAGCTGGATGGAGGGGCTTTAGGGCCAACCAAGAAAATGTCACAGTTTCGCCCTAAGGGCGAAGCAATGAATGCGATAGCAACACAGCAATGTCATACGAAGTAAGGTGAGCGGCTTTGGTAGCAATATGAATTGTAGTAAACATGAGCTGATTAAGTAAGCAGGTGTGCTGCGGCGTAAGTAGACCGACATGAAGAGACTCGATGCACCACGAGAAGGCGCGTGTGAAACGGTGGTGTTGATTAGAAGCGCTTCCCGTGGGCAGCGCGTGCGAAGGGACACACCTGTAGCGCTGCAATGCCGATCCGGGCAGCATTGCATGTGTAGCGTGCGTTGGAAAATGTGGCCCGATTATTACTAACTGAATGAACAAGCGTGGTGTGAGCGCGCACAAACAAACATGAATAGATCACACTGAATGACTGCAGACAACGACTGTCAAAACGCTGGCAGCAAGCGCAAACGCCGCAGCGGCGAACGGAAACTGAGCGGCGAATGCACGGCGCATAAAGTTCAGAGCCGTGGGGAGATAAGAAACGGTGCGTGCGGAGCGACGAGCGCGGTTGTTGGCAGAGTAGAAGTGTGGCTGTATGGCTGAGTGATTACGGCGCTCGCTTCGGGATCATGCGTACGCGGGTTCGAAACCCGCGATGTGTTGCCGTTAGTTATCTTGCGCGCATATTTTGCCTCGTGGCCGCGTCAAATTGCAGCCGGCCCGTGGAATGGGCCGTGGCATCCCATATAAAGCTATAAAGCTGATCATGCGTGAAAAAACGAGGACGCAAGAATTAAAATCCTGGCATGGTGAGCTGTTCCGCCAGATCGTGTTACCCGCCGTGGTTGCTCAGTGGCTATGGTGTTGGGCTGCTGAGCACGAGGTCGCGGGATCGAATCCCGGCCACGGCGGCCGCATTTCGATGGGGGCGAAATGCGAAAACACCCGTGTACTTAGATTTAGGTGCACGTTAAAGAACCCCAGGTGGTCCAAATTTCCGGAGTCCCCCACTACGGCGTGCCTCATAATCAGAACTGGTTTCGGCACGTAAAACCCCATAGTTCAATTCAATTCCAGATCGTGTTAAATCGCGTTTTTGCGCGAGATGATCGAACAGCTTTGCTACTGCTTTTCTACAGCTTTGCTGCATTTCATTTAATCATCACCTGCATTCTTTTTAATAAGACAAATGGCATTACTGCGCGAAAGAGCGTCTCGAAGTTTCCCAACAATAGCCAATGCCGCCGTGCCTGTTGCATGCACGCTTACCAGCTACAGCGCTGTCCTGATGCAGTTAGAACGATTATGACGCAGTATCAGCCTGCTACTGCGGGATGCAGGATCACTATGACAATACAATTAAAATAACTAAAGAAATTAGTGCAGCAAGTGTGGTGTTCAAACGTTGCCAAGCGTGATAAGCGGACCTGCCTCGTAAGATGCGTTGAATGAATCGGCTTCCTAAAGTCAGCTTCGCCGCAGTACACGTGTTGCGCGGTGAAGCTTACTCAAAAAATTATTGCAGTGAAGCATACCAAAAGTGAAAAAGGGCCGCTATCACGGGATATGTATATGTTCCTTAACTATGTACGCGCTCTCGCCTTCACCCATCACATTACGCGCGCCGAGGAGCGTAATAAGTGTATTGGCAGGTGTACTCACATATATGAAAACTGCCAAGAAAAGCTGCTTAAGGCAAGCTCTCTTGTCGAAACGTTTGCACCAGCCTGTTCGACCACTGTTAAATCACCGCAGTTTGTGTATTGCGGTGAAGCATACCGATAGTGGGTAGGGGTCACGCGAATCGGGAGTGTAGGGTTTCAGCCAGCGACGAACCCTACCAGTCTCAACGTTCTAGTCTCAACAAAGCATATTTGTGCGCCAGGATGATGTTTCGACAACTTTTGTTGGCTGTTGGTGATGACACAACTCTTTTACAGATAACATTCTCTACGTCTTTTGAAATGACAGGGAGCACTAACACCGGCCGATAATTTGACATGTCATTTCTGTCCCCTGATTTAAACAGTGCAGTCAGCTTCGCCTGTTGCATTTTTGTAGGGTAAACGCCAGTAGACAAGCAAACATTGAATACGTGGGTGAAAACAGGCACTTTGCTTTGCTGTGTACCTGTCATACTGCTATTAAATTTTCCTTTCCTTTTAAAGTGCTTACGTACATCACATCGCAAGGAGTCACTGTGTGATTAGTGGCCTTGTCATGTTAAAAAACCAGGCTCTTCTCAAGAGAGGTTGGGGTTAAGTACCTGTGAATTTTTTTATTGCGATAGCAATTATATGGACACTTCAACCGGATTTCTGCCGTCGGCGTCGCCGTCGCCGTGAGGTTCCGTATAGATAAAATCTTCGCCGCGCGCCGTATGCCCGAGCTGAAGCGTATGGGGACGCGCGCTATCACGGAGAGCGAGCGCACTCATCTCCCACGCGCAAGCAAGGAAGAAGGAAGCCAGCGCCGGAGGGAGAGGGGGGGGGGCACTACTATTCTGCCAACAACCGCGCTCGTCGCTCGTCCGCACCGTCTCTTATCTCCACACGGCTCTGACCTTTATGCGCCGTGCATTCGCCGCTCAGTTTCCGTTGAAGCGATAGACCGCACGTACCTTCGCCCGCTGCGGCGTATGCTTGCTGCCAGCGTTTTGACAGTCGTTGTCTGCAGTCATTCAGTGTGATCTATTCGTGTTTGTTTGTGCGCGCTCACACCACGCTTGTTCATTCAGTTAGTACTAGTCGGGCGACATTTTCCAACGCACGCTACACATGCAATGCTGCCCGGATCGGCAGTGCAGCACTACAGGTGTGTCCCTTCGCACGCGCTGCCCACGGGAAGCGCTTCTCATCAACACCACCGTTTCACACGCGTCTTCTCGTGGTCATCGAGTCTCTCTTCATGTCGGTCTACTTGCGCCGCAGCACACCTGCTTACTTAATCAGCTCATGTTTACTACAATTCATATTGCTGCCAAAGCCGCTCACCTTACTTCGTATGACATTGCTGTGTTGCTATCGCATTCATTGCTTCGCCCTTAGGGCGAAACTGTGACATTTTTTTAGCGGGGTAGTTTTCTGAGAAGAAATCAGATGCCAGAAACAGACCTATGGTATCCTGGGTTTGAGTATTTAACAGTGAAAAGGATACAAAATACATTATATTTTTTGTCTGAAACCAACAAGTACGTGAAATATGTAAATATATTAAATAGCGTCCATGAGCAACTGCAAGCTGTGCACACCTAGACCCAAAACGAACTTCTCTTGCTCCAGTCTGTGCAGGCTGTCAGCTGCTTTGTTGAAGCCTCTAGTACATTCTCAGTGGTGCAGTAATTTTTGTCTGCATTTTGCTCAAGTGTGCCAATTGAGTGATTTGCTGTTGCAACTGGACTGCAGCCTCAGCTTGGGAGACCAGTTGTAGGGCACATTTTGTAAAACTAAGCTACACATAGCATTACCAGTTTGAGCAGAGACCTGTTTATATATGTGTCACCTTTAGCATCTAGATTTTTTACCATGAATTCAGAAAAATCTCCAGCACATCGAGTCCCTAGATTTGAAATGCTGTATAAGTTGTCTTCCTGTTCATTGCGGTTGCGCTTAACTTCTGTCCAAATGGGAGAGCACTTCTGCATAGCGCATCAAAGACCATTCTTATTAACATGCCTTCCTTTTATTTATCTTACCTACAATCAAGAGCAAACGTATATAGCACATGAATGTGCTGTGCTTGATCTTGACTTACATTGCCATGTTTAGTAGCACAGTGCACGTAGCTGGTGTTGGTTCATTCAAGCTAAGCATTACTGCAACCTTTAACTGTAGGTATTATGGTGTGAGAGCAGAGAAATGGATATGCAAAGACAGTTGGGCACGTTAAGACATATTTTTGTGTGTGAAAAGGTGAACTATACACAAAATGGGATAGAACACGTGCACTTTCATCTTTTCTTACAAAAAAAAAAACAAAACAAAAAAACATCGGAGCAATAAGGTTTCTTCACTGTGCCATAGAAGCTATATGTTTCCTCTCAAATGTAATTCTGATTCGTTGGATTTGTTCTTGTGCTGTTTGTTTTCTTGAGTGTGCTTTACTTTTTACACGTCAACGTTTCAAACTCGTTTTTATTTTTGACAGACTGAACATCCCACGTCTTGGTTTGACTTCCTGGTACAGGATACTTGCAGTTGGCATGGAGTGGTGAAGCAGCATGGTGTACTTTTATTAAAAGCACAGATTTCACCAGTATAGAAGCAGTTCACCAAAAAAACATGTGTGCTGAAAATAAAGTGTTCCTACCCACATTCCTCAGTGTCTAATTATGCTTGTATCCCTGTGTTCTCTTCAGCAAAACCACTTATATGGGGAATTGATTGTGATAAGTGCTTGTGAGCGTTTTCAGGAAGAGCTTTGGACCCTTTTTACTGGTGCACAGGTAAAATGTGCACATGCTGTAAAATTGAAACACCAGGTGGAGTAGCAAACACCAATGCTTGATGTGGCATTTGTCGGGCTTGTGTGTTGGCACATTTTCCATACAACAATGTACTCTAGGACAGAGCATGCTAGCACTACAAAGCACCCATCTTTTATGTTAGGTATAAATTACTACAAGCTCTTTAAAGATGGTCGCAAGAGAAATGCTGGCTTTAATTCAAATCTAAAGGTGAAGGAAGCTGTGCAAATGTATTGAGAAATTATGCAATCTGTGCCGTTTACTCAGTTCAGGTAACGTCCAAACGTGCCATAAAGCCTTGATAGCTGAAACCTGAGTAACAAATGCAATTAAAGAATCTTGCTACACCTCTAAAAATGAGGCAGTGAAATGAAATTAGTGTCACAATTCCTTTTTGTTAGTACTTCGTTTGGGTTGAATATACTGATTGTAACAACACAAAGTGGAGGGGGTGATGCACATTAGAGAAATGTTAGTCTATTTTTATATTCCACCTTCTCTACATTCAAAGTGCAGTAAAGTTACCATGGAAAGCTACAGTGAAGCCATTGGTTGAGTCTGTATGGTGGCAATCACCAGCCTAACTGCTTGGGTTTATAGTGCCTTACTTGTACATACCTATTTAAGCGTTGAGCTATTTGAACATTGATTAAGGTAACCAACATATGAACAAGTAGTTTACTGAGTAAGTTACATGGGGAAGGGAAGAAAGATAGGACAGAGCACAGGGGGTGTATTCTGCAAGTGTCAACCATACGGACATAACCATTTCAACTGCTGCTTAAGTTTTGATTGGCTGGGCTGAGGCACACGTGAGAGGGAGACAGGTGCCCCAGTCAATCAACACTTCAGCGACAGATGAAATGGACGTGTCAAGTAGATGGATACTTTCAACCCCCCTTCCCCGCAGTTCTGTCTGTGACCAACATGCCTGGTATGGCATCCTTGCTTTCAACATCCGTCTTTATCAGCAAAAGTGTGAAAGAACCACGTTTGTGGATGAAAAGTTTTTCTGAGGTTGTCTGCCTTGAAGCCCATGGTGGTAATCACAGGAAACAGGGCGGATCCAGAGTAGCACCAAAGGAGAAGCCTTTATCAAAACAAATATGGAGGGGGGTTACTGCATGCTCAAATTTGTGAGCTCACAAGTTTGCCAAGGCCGCGTCGCGTCAGTAGTTGATGAAGCCTACATGAGAGAGAGAGAGAGATAAATGAGATGCGAAAGGCAGGGAGGTTAACCGGAGGTAACTATCCATTAACATGGTTAATGAATAACCACATAGGCTAAAATTATTTAGGTACTGTTTATGAGGACTACATATTTGCTGGAAATCTCTGAAAATAATTGTGCAAGCGCAGAATAACACCCTCCACTAGTGGTGACGTCCTTGAAAGAATGAATATGTATCAGTTGTACCTGTGTGGTGAATAAAGTTGCATAAAAAAAAACTTGGCAATGGAAACAAAATTTAGACTAGTACTCCAAATACATTGCCTCTTCTTTAGGACTAGATGAATGCAATTATTTATAATAATCAATTAAAAATTGAATGCCAACCACAAAAATAAAAATATTAAATGTTTCAGCTCCTACCTGAGAGCCATGATTGTGAACAAAGCTCCAGTTGAACCATCTCTAATTTTTCATTTTTAATGGTTTGCGTTTAAACTACTTACCATGCCTCTTTCAACCAGACCAGACGAGCTTCCGTCAAACTCTTCACTACTTCAATGCAAATAATTAGAGGTTGGCAAATGTAGTTTTTTTCTAATGGGAATAGTAAGTGTCGAATAGTCGAATACAGATTAATACATTTACAGCAGGCATATTTATCTTGATATAATTAAGCACCGTGCTTCTACTGATTACAAAAAAAAAAGAAAAATACTGCTAACTATCAGGGAAGATTAGGATTACTTTTAAACACAAGTTCACTAATTGTGATTTAAAAAAACTGCACAAACACCTCTCAAAATCTTTAGAGCCTGGTGGCAAACAATAGTTCTAAGAATAAATAGCTGCTGTATGACTAGCTGTAAAAAAGTACGAAATAAATGGTTGCGGCAGAAACAAAAACGGAAGACAAAAGCTGAAGAAGGACTATTTTGCTGTAAAGACATGTAAAAGGACAGGTTGCGAGAAAAACATCACTGGTTATAAAAAATTTACATTCTTAGACTGTCAATAAAATTAAATGATAGACTATAATCAAAAATCAGGAGTTGTCATGTAGCCTTCCATCATGAAACCAAAAACACAGTTTGCATTACCAATTTTGTTTCTGCATTGCTTCGAAAACTTTTTTTGTTTCACTTGTGATACTTTGTTAGCAGATGGTGAACAGTAACAACTTTAACAGTCGGTTACTGCGAAGTATTTGGCTAGTTTTACTTAATCAAAAATGCTGAATAGTTCATTATTTTAGAATACGAATAGTTAGCATGTAATTTGAAAGAGCGTAAGATTGGGCGAGTTGGTATTCCATGTCTTGTACTTAATAGCGCATAAAAAGGGACGAGGCACAGATGGACGACGCGGACACAGCGCTATGTCCGCGTCGTCCATCTGTGCCTCGTCCCTTTTTATGCGCTATTAAGTACAAAAGCATGGAATGTTCGATTCATATCCAAAACTTCAAATATTCTTCCACCCCTACAAATAATACTTCCTTTACCAGTGTTCATGCCAAAGCCCCCCCCCCCCCTCTCCCCCTCCTTAATATGTACTCGGCATCCACCTCTACAATCCTGAGGCATACTGACGTTATGCCGTGTGGCAACCCAAGCAAATAAAAAAAAAAAAAATCCTGAGGCATGATTAGATTTGCATTGTGTGGTAAGTACCAGTCTGCAATAGTTTGGATCTGTCGGCTGTGCTGAGTAATTGTACATCACATACTTGTAACAGTCAAGTAGTGCTTCTCAAGAATCGTGTTCGAACTGCACACACTAAAACATAAGCTGGGATATTCAAAAGACAAGTACATGTTTTGCTTGCCAATCAACGTTTAGTGTGCTCATTTATGTTAGATGTGCTGTTAAACGAATATTGTAATTTGCTAATGCAAAGAAAAAACAAGCCAGTATCTCTTGCTTTATAAATATATGCACTGAACCAAGAAAGTAATTAACGAAGAAGAACATCAGAAATAAACACAAATATGTGTGCACTTACCGGCATAAAATAATTCTCAATGCAATATTTCATTGAGGCATGCAACTTGAATTAGAGCCAGGTCACAGGCTTTCCAAAGCATTCCCTAACTTGTATGTGTTGCTCAGCAACATTCAACAAGCTTTCACCAGGTTGATTTTTCCTTTGAATAACTTAGACAATGCTGTCTCGTAATAGGTCCTGCAGATGACTTCATTTTTTGAAGTCACATGTCAAGAAATCAGTGCTAGAAGAGAGTATAGCATTATGCACAGCTGCATAATTAAGGCACTTTCTAAAAACACACTGATTCATGATCATTCACTGTGTTAGTAACTATACTCCTACCGAAGCAGACTGAGAACACACCTGGGCTCAGTGGCGCACCCAGAATCTCTGCCAGGGGGGGGGGGGGGGGTGAATATTTAGGGTGGGGGAGAGCAAGCACTTTGCATAATATGCAATTGCCTTGCTTTAGCCAAAGGAATCCAATAGCAAATAAAATTCCTAATAATTATAATTATAATTACACCAAGGATGATGACGATCTTTATTCCATCAGCATTTTACTCAATGTAAATTAAGTGTGAATGAATAAAGACAAGACAATGATAGAGTGTTTTTGTTAATCAGGAAAATTCGACGTCAAGCCACCTCCTGAATTGTAATGACAATGTGAACAGATCACTAAAGGTACACGTTGGACTGGTGGGGCTGGACGCGTCGGGGGGGAGAGGGGGGGTTAACTTGGCCTCAGGGGGGGCGTTACAACTACCGGACACCCCCCCGTCGGTGCGCCTCTGTGGGCATTGCATTCAATAGCTGATGTAAAATGCGAAAATTACAGCTTGTAGGTATGAATGAACCAAATGAGTAAGAAATATAGGTTCTCAAACTTCTAGTATTGAGTGTGGCAACATTTACGAAAAACACATTGCAACTGAAAGTTGCAAAACATGTGCTGAAATAACTGAAATAGCTAGATTTCATAGACCAATAAACAGAAACTGCAAATTCCCAACATTTCTAAATACTTTTCCTCACACTACCCTCATAGAGGTGGCTTCCCTTAATTGCTCACACCTCTGCCTTAATTCTATAATTCCCTGCTCTCGCTGCTTTGCCCATGTTGACTAGCACCTCGCACAAATGTTAGGGCAAAAGCAGCTTGTATTGTGAAGCAAGCTGTCCACGTCTGGTAGCCACATGTCAGTTTATCAGAGTAAATGAAAGAGAAGCCATGAGGGTAAGTCATAGAGAAGACGGATACCTAGGTTCAATGATAAAAGAAAACGCCAAAATGGAACTATTAGGCAGTCCAGAGGATCAGCAAAGCTGATATAGATTGGAAAAACTGGAAAGATGCATCATGGTGTATATTTATGTTATACAGGTCCCAGTAAAGTTGAAAGATTTTTACTTTCTAATAAACTTATAAGACAATACAAGACCAGCAATACTGTATATGGAACTGAAACAATTTTAATAAAGTCATCTAGAAGTCAGGACAGAGAAGTGACTGAAGTGAGGATGCTAAAGTGGATGAAGTGGAAGCAGAATGTGAAGATACGTCTTAAAAAATGACATCCGACACACGCATAAAGGTGGCAAAGATTGGACTCAATGTTCAAGAAGAAGTTGAATATGATAATTTATTAGAATACATACATGAGAGGGCAGCAGCAATACAGCCGAGATAACTGTCATGCAAGAGGAAAGGATGCCAGTCTAAACATTAACAGTTGATCAGAAAATGATTAAGCATGGGTGCAGGCTTATATAGAATTCCGTATGGTATGCACGATGTGAGAGTTGAATCTCATAAAGAACCGTGGCCTTACACGCCTCAAATATAAAATGATGTGGGCTAAGATGAGTGTATAATCAAGGATAGCATCAAGAGGGGGCCTCCTCCAAAAAAGAGAACAAGAGGGAGAGAGATTTTCGACGTAACAGATACAAGTCATACGTATCACAATTAACTCCAACATGTCTCGGGGAAGACACAAACCGAATCTGCCAATGGTGTAGGCAAAATGGTGTGTACACACACACACACACACACACACACACACACACACACACACACACACACACACACACACACACACACACACACGCACACACGCACGCACACACACACGCACGCACGCACGCACGCACGCACGCACGCACGCACGCACGCACGCACGCACGCGCACACACACACACGCACGCGCACACACACACGCGCACACACACACGCACGCGCACACACGCACATACATACATATTCCGGTGTGATAGGCGTAAAGTACTATATTTTTTTCATACTGTGTTACCCTTTGAACTTGGGCCATTGCTGTTTTAATAGAGCAGTTGCCAACTGGCAGATAAAACGTAAATCTGCGCAACTAAGTCTACGACTGGAATATAGTAATATAGCCGTTTGCTGCTTGTAATTAATAACCACCTCTTTCTTTTTGCATGCAAATAGTACGCTGATATTCCCGAAAGAGCATCATACAGTAGCTTATTTGTGTTTGTTAAATAGGGCACAAAAATGCTTTACTCAAATCTGCATACTATATTTGTTTATATGATTGATTAGTTGGTGAACTTGTCAATGAGGACTTTATATTTACTGTTGCAGCAAGATACTGGCAATATTACATGACTGAAATGTTGCGATCTCACTCAGTATGTACATGGCCCCTTCATACATGAATGACGGCGCACTGTCAATAAATGTGTCGAAGTCAGATAATTTTATTCCATGCCTAATTTAAGAGACAGGGGTAATCTGAGATCGCTGACAGAAGCCGTCCTGTAGTGGACATATAAATATGCAGGTGATGATGATGATGAATCGAATTTTCGGAGTCGCGGTGAATCATATGGCTGTACGAACCGTTCGCCCCCGCTGCCGGCGTTCATCATAATGCCAGCGTTGTGTTAGCGACTGCTCGTGATCATCCAGCGGGATATTTACAGGATTACATGGTGAATGCATTGCACGATGTTTGTTATTTTAATTAGTGAGCAAATGTTACTACAATTCATATAGGCGATATAATCAACGTACAGACTCGTGTGAGGGCCGCACTTTTTTGCCGCCATTTGACGAGCCTCTAATTTTTCCAACTACGAGGGTGAAATCCGTCGTAAACGTCCGCGATCGCCTCCTCTCGCTATCTGTAGTCGTGTACAACTTCAGAAGGCAGCGGCCTTTGCCCCCAAAGGCGGATGCACACGAGCATCCACCAATAGGCGTGCACTCTAGACTGACGTCATGAGCCGGACGTCCGGTGACTCCGCCCATGGAGGTAAAAAATACTAGGAGGGAGCGTCACGTGATTCCGCTAGCCTCGGCAAGCCAACCTCCTCTGAAGCCACCCCTCCCTCTCCCAGGGGCCCCGTGCGCGGTGCCTTATGGGGCGGAAAAGGCCCACAAGGTTGCCGGAACATTCGTGATTGTTTGGTACGTGGTAACGTTTAGTGGCGCCTGCCGTCACTGGCTTGGAGGCCCGTATGCGGGTGGTGGTTTTCTGCTACTGCGCGCGTCGTTCTTCGCTTCAAATGCGATGCCTTGAAACGTGGAGCAAGACTGGGGCGTCTGACTCATGAAGACAGAAAATTTTCAAGGCGTCACTTGCGCTCACCACCGCGGTTAGTGGAGTTGCCAGCGCTCGCGGCTCGAAACCCGTCCAGATGCCCGAGTGTGGTCTATTTTTCCTACGTACTCAAGTTGCGTCAAATCAGCCGTTGTGCACCTTAAGCTGTGGTGCGTATCATCTTGCTAATTTTTCGTCCCGCTGTCTTGCACCTAGAAAGAAACGAGACGTCTTGAGGGACACTCTTTTTTTTTTGTCGCATTTTCGCTTAATAAAAGGCTGGTGTGCGTGTTTTATTTTGAGAGAAATAATTTTTGTCACGCTGTCTTGCACCTGGAAGAAACGAGATGTTTTGAAGGAAACTTTTTTGTCGCATTTTCGCTTAATAAAAGGCTCTGGTGGGCGTGTTTCATTTTGAGAGAAATAAATAGCATTAGCCTGCATTCTAAACGCCGAAATAATCGCCGTTAGTTCAGATTTACGTGTACTATTTTGCAAGATTCTGTGGTGCGACGACGCTGTTGAGACGCGCCTCGGGGATCAATTTTCGTTATATAATAAAGCAAATGGACGGGATTTGTGCATTATCTAGAGTTTATTCAGCTGTTTCCGAATGCGAGTATAGCCCCACAGCATAATTATGTCCTAGAATCAAACACTGCCAGGAGGACCCTTCTTCCTCTGCTAGTGTGAAACGGCATGAAAACTGAATACATAGCGGCAAGGGAAGAATGGCAGCATTCATTTGCACTTGTGGATTCATTGTGTTGCTGGTGTACTTGTACTATGGAAAGCACATTTTTATGACAACAGTAATTGTTTCATTCTTTATTCAGTGTTTATTGCACCTATAGAAGCCAGAAGATTTCACACAAATACAGAAGGAAGCCACATTTATAATTTAAATGAAGTACATTGCAAAGATAATACACAAAAGAGAATTATAAACAGCAAGTAGGAAAACTTATTGTGCCACTGCTCTTCGGTATCAGTTTTAGCATACTTGTATGCCACAGGGCATTTGTATAATAATGTTATACAAAGTAAACTATATCACACGTAGTATTGATACCTTTAATAAAACTGGTCAATGGGATCAGCTGTCCTTGAATGTAGCTGCAGTTTTGCTTACAATGCCTTGTATGCAACGCCTATATACAAGGCATTGTAAGCAAAACAAGGCATTGTAAGTATACAATGCCTTGCATGCAATACAGGGCTATAATTGTATAATATTTATATCTGCGCTGTCCTCACAAATATCGAAAGGCTTCGGTGATTGTGCTTGTCAGAAAAGTAAGCAATACATGTGCAGAAATTAAAAAAAGAGTGGTAGTTCACAACGTCAAAGTTGAAACAATTGATGTGAGGTCAGACCCAGAAAGTAAGTATGTCAACATTAAAATAAAATGCATTTTGCTGCAAGTAAAATGTACAACAAAGCTTATGTTGTATCACATACCTACAAAAAAGTTAGCACCGTCGAAGCTGAGCCAACACACCGCAATTAGGACGCGATGGCTCTATTACGTTGTGAACCTCAAATGAATGAATATTTCACGGTATTTAAAACACTCATTGAGTGGTATACACCAAATGTTTGCGGTTACAGTGAATCTGGCATCATAAAAGGCTATTGTAAAGCAAGTGAACAGAGTGAGCACATTAAATTAATTAAATAGTAACACCAACGGTATTCCAGGTGGCAGTGGCAAATTTCCACAAAAGTCAGGTAAAAGACATACAGGATAAACATTAAAAAAAACATTCTCATCCTCAAGCGTATACCTAGCTCACACATAATCCATTGAGAGCATTCACAGCATGTCCATGTCATCACCCAGTTTGCTCTAGTGAAAGGTAGGCCAGCTAACCTACCGTCATTGTCCACACTGTTTAGCTTGGGCTGAACAGAACAATTGTTTAAGCATAATTTGCATGCAGGCGATTCAAGCTACAGCATTCAGCAAGACAACAAACATGTACTTGCAGAATTTACAATAAGGTACCACATTTTCCCTCTATAAAAGTTTGACATCTGCATACAACGCTCTTGAACAATATATGCACTTTACAAGGTCACTCAAAAAACAAATAAATGCCTTAACATAAAACCTGGTGGGACAGCTGAAGTTGATGGATAAAGGAATTAATTGTGTGGGCCATCATGAACATAATTCACCCACGAGAAAACTTGTGTAGCAATTCTTCCAGTACTGTGAGCCGCAGGCACCCAAGCTCAGACACATTGCCTGGGTCAAACTCACAATGTGTGCACCTTTTTCAAGAGTGAATCTAGCAGCTTGCAGCAACAAATTGCACCTCTGCTCACCACCAAGGCCATGCACTAGAAAGTAGCCAATCGGCAGCTTCCATCTGCCATGGATTGCAACAAGCATTAAAACAAATGCATCTTAGGCAACTGGAAATCTGT
Organism: Dermacentor silvarum; assembly: GCF_013339745.2. Classification (NCBI taxonomy): domain Eukaryota; kingdom Metazoa; phylum Arthropoda; class Arachnida; order Ixodida; family Ixodidae; genus Dermacentor; species Dermacentor silvarum. Next base: position 1,956,136 of record NC_051161.1, read on the forward strand.
CATCATTGACATCAATGCCCATGTCAACATGTCCATGGAAGCTTTTCCCATCCCACACTACTTCTTTGAATGGCCATCTCAATCCACAACCAGATTGCATAATGTGGAGAGCCGTGCTTTACCTTGATAGCCAATGCAGTCATTGCTTCTTTTGAAAAGTCAGCAGCCCTATCAATGGATTGATATCATTTACACAGTGTCTTTGGATGCGGGAGGCATGTGTTGAGAACAGCTCGTACATATCTGTATGCTGTAGGGGAATAAAAATGCAAAGTCAGTTCAAATGGCCTGAGCTCTGGCAAGTAAGCGGGTGACATTGCTGGCACCAGACTTATGTGGCAGTTGACGCATGAGCAAGTCTTTTTTTGCCCCACCAAGACTCTGCAATACGGCGACATCCTCATTTCCTAGAATGCGATTGTCAGATAAATCTTCTATGACATTTTCGAGATGAGCAACCTTTTGAAAAAGCTGTTGATGGGATTGCCGTAGAGTCTTCATCTTCTTCTTGGTCGCAGTTTGTAATTGTGTAATGCCAAACTTCATGCCTCAGAAAGGCCTTTCAGGTGCGTCTTCTGCTGGCTGTGGCTGCAAAATATCACGCGCTGTAACAGGTGCATGGGCGACCAACATGACACAAAGCACGTACGCAGAACGAAGTACTTATCCTAGATTAACTAAAATGAGATGATGTAGCGTATATGGCTTTCATTCATTAGCACTTGCTTTTGCCAGTGTTAACAATGAAATTTGAAAGCAGTATGCTTGTCACCTGTGTCAAAAAAGGGCTGTAATGTAGCCAATGATAGGTTGAACAGTTCTATCTCTCTCCTTATTCTGAGCATTACTAATAGATCTTTTAAATCTATCGAAAACATCTTACAAAAAGCTGTATGACATTCTCATATGCATTTAAATAATTACTTTAAAGGTGAAATCCAAAATATATATTAAAGGGAAACACAAGATTTTTGCAAAGCAGATCAGAACATGAATGAACCAAGGCACACACGTGAGAAAATGTCTTAAACAAGCTCTGTGATCATTACGACAATCAAACATGCCAGGACATGTTGGATTTCGGAAGGCTCATCAGCGATGTCTGAATCAGTCAAGGACGCGCTAGCAGATGTAGCAGTACCCTCTGCTAGCACATCAATCAGACAAGCCCTCAGAGATGTCCATATCCATTGTGGCTTGAGAGAGACCTGCCTGAATATAAGAAAAGCATATTTCACTTCAGAAATCGTGGGGGACATCTACCACAGTCATGAAAAAGGTATGATCAAACTGGAAACATGCATTATGGCTGCATACAGCTGTGCATCAACTTACTGGCTCAACTTGATGCTGTTATGTTCTCATGGATGTAGCTGCTTCACTTTAAGGTTGACTCATTGCTGTGGCATCGTCCTTTGCAAGCGTCTGCAGTTAAAGAATAACCCACCAGATATTTTTAAGGTCCAACAATAACATTTGCTGTGGAATGCATTTACACAACCTTTGAAGAGTCATGAAAAAGACCTCGCATGATCTGTGCATGCTTTCCCTACACACAGCATCCCCTTGTGTAGAAAACTATCTTTGATCTAAGTGTGCGTGTAAAATACACATACAGCTAATTGAATCTCGGGGGAAATGGAGCTGTAGTAACTTTGCAGTGCATGTTTCACCCAAAAATATCAAAGATATAGCTGTAACACATACATAATGTAATGTAATGCCCCCTCTGTAATGCCTCCAGGCCTTCAGGGTTCTACTAATAAATGAATGAAAATGATGTTCACTCCTGTAATTTAAAGTAAAACTGTGTTATTTCATCTCAACTGTCATTTACCTGTTGTTTAAAATATGTCAACCAACATCATATCTTCTGAAAAAAAAAAGAAAATGATATTTAGCCTCAACATGGGGAGTGATTGAACTTTGCAACATGATGTTTGAACTTTGCACTCACAAGCCGAGTTACTACGAGCAGAATATTCTCTACAAAATTATTGCTCTTGGCGACTATTGCAAAACTTGGTATGTTATGTGAAGACTAATCTTTCATGGTTTCTTCAATTAATTAGTTTTATTGCAATTTTGATTGTTTTCAGCCACAAGAAATACATACAAAATTCAGTCAATAATAATTTTTATAGCAGGAAATGTAATTCTTTGACAATAAATAGTTTCACATCGTACCTTTATAGGAGTGTACGCTAGCTGATAAAAATACTTTAAAGAGAAATAAATGTTTAGCACTTAGTGGGAATTATGACAAAGTTGGAAAAAAATGGCTTGAATAGTATTGCACCACTATTTCGGCAGTTATAATTCACACGAGCACGTAGTCACTAACGATCGCGAATATTGCAGTTCCATTTTCATAAATAATAGAAACGTTCATTGTGCTTACCTATGGAAGGACAGGCCATCGCGCCGATTTTCTGTTCGATTAGGGCATCCTGGCACAAAACACTTCATCACGCAGGTGCGCCTACTGCTGACGGGAGTTCTCGCCGGTCTGCTGAGAGGCCGAAGACTTTGAGCAGATCTCGAGCAACAGTGTTGACTGCGCTACGGGCTGGCACGGCCCTAAATATGTTCGGAGTCTCCGGCTCGCCAGTCCATCCTTGGGTACAAGACGGGACGCATTTTTTTCCCGTAGGGACAGTCGCTTCGGACCCTCTGTACGCTCGCTTAATCGCGTGCACATTTTGCGGGGGCGAAAGGCATCATTGGTTCCCAGAAGACGTCGTCAAACGCACCGAATCGTCGTCGGAAGGGCGGCTTGGTTGCTTTCACACGTTTGCAGGGCGAAAGGTTCCCTCGTTTCCCTTAAACCACACCGAAACGCAACCAGTCGTCCTTGAGGTGGTCCTCCCGGGTTGTTCGGCGCAATGCCGGTTAACCGACGCCTTCGTTCGCAACAGCCTTGGCGCCTGTCTGCTAATTAAGCGGCGAGGCTCAACTGCTTCACACACTCGAATTCCTTCACTAACCTCGGCGCGCGTTTGCCTCACCGAGTATGTGCGCATATTCCGAAACCCCCGCAGCAGAAGAAACCGAAGCCACCGAAGCGAGCCGAGTAAAATCTACCGCTTGCCTATCACGTGAGGGCCTATTTCCCATCATCCCATTCCTCTAAATTTTTTATGACTAGGCTTCAAGATTGTCACGTGACGCTCCCTCCTAGTTTTTTTCCTTCCTCCATGACTCCGCCGACGGAGGACATGGCAGCCCGCGCTTCGAGCTGGGCCGAGTCGCGTCAGCGGGACTATTTCTTTAGTCGCGGTGGAAATTGGCTGCTGCGCTTCAGTGATCAGGGCGGGGCGCCTCTCCTGTCTTCTTAAGTTGTAACCGACTTTTTTTTTTTATAGTTGCGACAGGCGAAAGTAAGCTGCACGGAAAAATTCGCAGTGGAGCGCCATCGGAATCGCGCTGAACGCGATTGCTTCTCGGTTGGAATAAAAAAAAAAAATATTTGCTTTCAAGTTGGGGGTGCGGCTCTTACATCGATTGATACGAAAAGAATCTTTTCCATGTAATTGTCTTATGCTTCGCTATAATTAATACTGCTTCGCCTTTCCGGCAGAACTGGAGCCTCTTTTTTTTTTTTTCTGAGTCCTATAGTCGAAGCTCTGGTACGCATGACTGCTATTCTGATTTCGAGTGATTCCGGCTTGGCCTCACTTCGGTTACTAAGTTATTTATATATTGTTACGCCCGCGAAAGGCGTTTATTGAACAGCCAGCCAGGCAGAGTTAGTCGCGACGGCCTTGATCAGCTGAGCGCCTGTCGAGATTCAGCTAGCCAGCCGCACGTCGTCTTTCTCTTCACCCGTCTTGGATGCCCCACATTCTGTTAAGGCGTAAACCTCGAAAGCACGTAAAAGTGTCACATTTCCCTCCACGCAGACGAAGCCCACCGGGTAAGTCAAACAGGCTGTCGAGAGACGAAAGGCTTTAAACGGGCGACATGCGTAATTTCAGTCTTTGCTGACCGTCGGCCATTTGATGTGAGGCGTGCTATACGGTAAGTCAATTCGCTTATACGATCCGTGATAACATATGGCCCCACATAGTGGGCCAGTAGCTTTTCACATAACCCACGTTTTCTTGCTGGTTTCCACAGCCACACGAAGTCACCAGGGTCATATATCACGTGTCGGCGTCGGCGGTCGTAGCGTGCCTTCGAGCGGTCTTGTGAAACTAGCGTGCGCAAAGAAGCCAGTCGTCGGGCCTCTTCAGCAAGAGAGACGGTCTCGGATAGACAGATTATCGTGGCTTGAAAACGGGAAGATAGTGTCCAATGTATAACGCGGCGGACGAGCATAAAGAAGAAAGAAGGGGCTGTAGCCCGTAGTTTCGTGCTGTGAGGTATTGAATGTGTACGTAATGAAAGGTAGCACGCTGTCCCAGTTCTTATGATCGGACGCGACATACATGGACAGCATGTTAGTGAGGGTTCTGTTGGTGCGCTCCGTAAGGCCGTTTGTTTGTGGATGATACGGGGTGGAATGTCGAAAACTTGAAGCACATAGACGGAGCATCTCTTCGACCACGTCTGCAGTGAACTGGCGCCCACGATCGCTGATGATGACTCTGGGAGGTCCACGTCGCAGAATGACGAAACGCAGCAGAAAAATACACACTTCGGTGGCAGTAGCCGATGGTATAGCAGCTGTCTCACAGTAGCGTGTCAAGTGATCGGCACACACGACAATCCAGCGATTCCCATCAGATGACCGCGGGAATGGACCGAGAAGGTCGATGCCGACTTGCTCGAAAGGAATGCTTGGGGGTGACACTGGATGTAGTCGACCAGGCGGAGCGCTCGTCGGACGCTTGTGACGTTGGCACTCGTTGCAGCTGGACACGTACTGGTCGATCGTCTGACGCATTTTAGGCCAGTAGAACCTTTCTTGCGTGCGGTAGAGCGTTCGCGCCGATCCAAAATGACCAGAAGTTGGGTCGTCATGCATAGCGCGCAAGATGGAAACACGGAGACTCTCCGGGACCACCAGGAGATATCGTGGGCCTGTAGAAGAATAGTTCTTTTCTTGCGATAGCAATTATATGGACACTCAAAAGCAGATTTCTGCCGTCGGCGTCGGCGTCGCCGTCGCCGTGAGGTTCCGTATGACGTCATTTGGAGAAGAAATCGTCGCCGCGCGCCGAACGCTGTATGTGCGAGTGAAAGGGCGCGAGGGGCGCGTCTTTCACGGGGAGTGAACGCACGGCGGAGAACAAACGCGCGTTCTGCGCCGTGCTCGCTTAAGGGCTGCAGAAGTAGGCATCTCTGTTCTCCTTCACAATCACCATGTATGTAGAGCAAACGCGCCTTCTTCCGACGAGCGAGAGGCCGTGGGGGAGGGGGAGGGAAGGGAGGCGACGTTTAGCTGCGGCACGCAGTGCCTATTTATATCAGAGGCTCCGGCAACAGTCACCAACGCCGCACGCATTTTGAGCGAACGCGGGCAAAACGCCGATGGCGTCGACAACAGTTGTGCGTGTTGCCGATGCTGCTGCATGTCGAAGTTTATACAGCTGATAAAGCTACTATCATTACTCCGTATAGCTCTCTACAAGTTTGCTATCGCAATTTATGATTCGCCTTTCAGGTGAAACTGCAACAACTTTTTGTACACTACTCCGTCACGAACGCAGAAACGAGTGGATGGTGCTGATTTCCTGGCAGTAGTGAGCAGTGGCTCTAAAGTTCTGTCCTTTTGCTGCTCGATCTTGAAGGTATTAATATCAGGAAATCCGGGCTCCAATGATGCGATATAGCGATCGAAGTTGTCAGCGTCGCAGTCCGTCGTCGGAAGCGGAAGGCGCGAGAGGCAGTCAGCGTCGGCGTGCCGTCGGCCGCTTTTATAAGAAACGGTAAAATCATACTCTTGTAAACGAAGTGTCCAACGCACAAGCCGACCTGACGGATCACGGAGATTAACCAGCCAGCAAAGAGAATGATGGTCTGTCACCACAGTGAAGGGGCGTCCGTACAGGTATGACCGGAAGCGCTGTACTGCGAAAATCACTGCGAGACATTCTTGCTTTGTGACTGTGTAGTTGCGCTCGGACTTGATTAAGGAGCGACTCGCATAGGCAACGACGTGTTCTTTGGCGTCGACGCGTTGAATAAGGACTGCGCCGACTCCAATACCGCTAGCGTCCGTATGAACTTCTGTGGGAACAGCCGGGTCGAAGTGTCGGAGAATGGGATGGGACGTCAGAAGCAACTTCAGCTCCCGAAAACTGGCCTCGCATTCAGGGGACCATTCAAAAGGAACGCCGTTCTGAAGGAGGCATGTCAGCGGATACGCGATGTTGGCAAATCCACGGATAAACCGGCGGAAATACGAGCAAAGGCCCAGGAAACTGCGTAGCTCTTTTACTGAGCCAGGTTGTTTGAAGGCTTCGACAGCAGCAGTCTTCGCTGGATCGGATCGTATGCCGTCCTTGTCCACTAGATGGCCCAAAACCAGTGTTTGGCGCTCTCCAAAATGGCATTTCTTCGAGTTGAGCACCAAACCTGCTTTTCCCAAGCACTCTAGCACAAGATCGAGGCGTGCGTTGTGCTCACTGAACGTGCGCCCGAAAATCACTACATCGTCTAGGTAGCACATGCACACTTCCCACTTCAAACCACGCAGGATGTTGTCCATGAAGCGCTCGAAAGTTGCAGGTGCATTACACAGCCCGAACGGCATCACATTAAATTCAAAAAGTCCATCTGGTGTTACAAATGCCGTTTTCTCCTTGTCTGTCTTGTGCATTAGAATCTGCCAGTACCCCGACCTCAAGTCCACAGAGGAAAAGTAAGATGCTGATGAAAGGCAGTCGATAGCATCATCGATACGTGGAAGAGGATACACGTCCTTTTTAGTGATGGTGTTGAGACGCCGGTAGTCTACACAAAATCGCCATTTCCCATCTTTCTTTTTAACCAGAATCACTGGCGCTGCCCACGGACTGCATGATTCTTGGATTACATTCTTGCTTAGCATGTCGCGGACTTGGTCGTTGATCACCTTGCGTTCCGATGGTGAAACTCTATACGGCTTCTGTCGCAAAGGCTGGGCAGATCCCGTATCTATGCGATGGTGTATACGAGAAGGAGGAAACGATGGTGGCCCCGCTTGCTGCGAAAAGTCAAACAGTGCGGCATGCTTTAGCAGAATATTCGCCACTTCGTGACGCTGTTTAGTGCTCAGCGACTTGTTCACCATAGCTATAGAATGGAGGAGTCCACAGCAGGGCATGCATTAACGAAATGGCGTTCATCCGCAGAATCAGGGGCCTCTGTAATAATGGCGAGTGACAGCACTTGATCTTCATGATAGGCAGCAAGTTTCAGGCCCTGTGGTAGTATTGCAGGTTCACTGGAACAGTTTATAGTCCATAAGCTAGTGCATCCGTGAACAACTGACAGCGTGCAATGCGGTATCAACACATTCCGCTTGATGCAGCTCAGCCGAACGGGTTCGACGAAAGCGTCAAACGTTCTGTCGGTGGTAGGGAAACAGGAGACTGAAACACAGCTTGCAGATAACGGAGGCACAACTGTATCCCTGGATACACAAAGCACACTTTCGTGATACGGCGGGCTCTCCATAAACGCAGCTGAAAAGCTCGTACCTACAATAATTTCTCCCGTCCCACAGTCGACAGTGGCGCCACACAGTTTCAAAAAATCAAGGCCCAGGATTACGTCATGCGTAGAATGAGGTAGAACAGCGAACTCTGCGACCACCCACAATAACGTCCACATTGCACACCTCGACGGGATGCAATAAGTCCCCACTCACTCCGCGAAACGTATCGGCACGGTCCCAGCGAAACATCACTTTTCGTCCTAGGAGGCTTTTAAACGCAAGACTCATCACTGAAACGGTTGCTCCCGTGTCCACTAAGGCCATTGTCGAAACTCCGTCAATCAGTACAGACACCTTATTTTTAAACATAGAAATGGGTGGAGGTATCTCAGGCGACATCGAAGATTGTCCAGCGACCTCACCTCCAACGGCCGCGCTGACTAGTTTTCCGGAGGTGGCGACGGGTAGCGACGCCGCGGAGACGGCGACCGGTGTCAAGCTGCGGTCAGATGCTGGAGAACGGTTCCGCAGCACCTCCGGGCGCTGGTGAGGGATGCGTCCTGGATACGCGTGCGAGGGTGAGCACGTTTCATGTGGAGTGCGGTACCGCCTAGACATCGTCGATCGCTCGAACCTCGGTGGTTGGCGGCGATTGCAGTACCTGTCAATGTGACCTAAGTCGCCGCAGCTATAGCACACAGGTAAACGACGATCGATGAACTGTGCCTCGACGCGCTCAGCCGTGGGGGTCATGTAGCAGAGTGAAGTGGCTGTGCCTGCTGCACAGGAGGGACGGTCGGCCAGTGTGCAAACCTGCTGGGGCGAGGGTGTTCTTCATGTCGTTGATCGGGGGTAAATGCGCCCTGACGTGGCCCTGGAGCTCCTCTGGGGTGGATGTCCGTGACACAGACCGACGGCTGCCACGAAGTGCACGGTGCTGCAGGCGACATGGGTTGCGGGGAGTAGGCAACAGGTGGTTGCATGACGTTGCACGCAAGCACCTCGTGTCGCAGCAGTTCTTCACGCACGATCTGCCGTATAGTGGATGAAAGATCGGCGGACGGGCTCTCATCGACGCTGGCAACGGTTGTCACATTTGCCAGTCGTCCAAATTTTGGCGCAATGCGACGTGTCTTCAACGTCTCAAATGTACGACAGTGACGTACGACATCCGAGACGGAATCAACGTGTTCCCTGCCTATCAGGAAATTATAGACATCTTCTGCAATTCCTTTGAGGAGATGTCCAACTCGGTCTTCCTCAGACATCTGGGAGTTCACTATTTTGCACAGCTTGAGGATCTCTTCTATGTATGTCGTGCAAGTTTCTCCGGGAGCTTGAGCTCTTTGAGCTAGTGTTCGCTCCGCGCGCTTCTGTTTGGCGCAGGAGTCGCCGAAACACTTCTTAATTTCTTCAACGAAGCGCTCCCACGTTGTTAGCGAGTCTTCGTGGTTTTCGTACCACATCAGCGCTGTCTCACTCAGAAACAGTACGACGTATTCAAGCTGAGTGAGAGAGTCCCAACGGTTGTATCGGCTCACCCTTGCGTAGTGCGTCAGCCACTCGTCGACATCTTCGCCCGCTTTTCCCGCGAACGAGCGTGGTTCCATGTAGTGCTGCAAAGGTCCAACCGGCGTCGACCTTGGAGCAGGGACAACTAGAGCTGGCGTTTGTCCACTACCGTCCTGAGCCATGGGGACAGTCGCAGGCAAGAGACCGGCAAGACGACGGCTCCGGCGAAGTTCTAGGTGTTGCGACTCCGTGGTACGATGTGTCGTACCCAGCACGCTCCACCACTTTGTTACGCCCGCGAAAGGCGTTTATTGAACAGCCAGCCAGCAGAGTTAGTCGCGACGGCCTTGATCAGCTGAGCGCCTCTCGAGATTCAGCTAGCCAGCCGCACGTCGTCTTTCTCTTCACCCGTCTTGGATGCCCCCCCCCCCCCCCCCCATTCTGTTAAGGCGTAAACCTCGAAAGCACGTAAAAGTGTCACAATATATTTATGGCCTCTGCATGCACGTTGCGATGTATCCATCCCCAATAAATGTTGTAAATTATTATAAGTTTATTTTATTGCGATAGCAATTATATGGACACTTCAACCGGATTTCTGCAGTCGGCGTCGCCGTCGTTGTCGCCGTCGCCGTGAGGTTTCGTATAGATAAAATCTTCGCCGCGCGCCGTATGCCCGAGCGGAAGCGTGTGGGGACGCGCGCTATCACGGAGAGCGAACGCACTCATCTCCCACGCGCAAGCAAGGAAGCCGGAAGCCAGCACCGGAGGGAGCGGGGGGGGGGGGGGGGGGGGGGGGGGGGGCGCACTACTACTCTGTAGTAGAGCTCTGAAGGGTGCCTCGATGCCCAGCGTCGCCGTCCAGGGTGGAGACAACCCCGCTGGCGCCGCCATATTGAGTCACACGAGCTGAGACTCAGCTACGCTTGCGTTCATAAATAGTGTTATTCGCGGCGCACTTCCAAGTGCTTTGCCTTAATGAGTATTTTTTTATCGGTATCGCATCTGCACATCTTTATAACCAATAGCCGTTAACTCGTCGAACGTCCAAGACGTAAATGTATGGCGCCGGGAACATGCCCCAAGTTGCCTAATTCAATTTACATTTAACATGCCGTGGTATGTTTGAAATACGCACTACTTTTTTTTTGCGCTTCGATGCTTGGTATATAAGGTTTGCGACCCCATGTGTGTGGAAGTTTTTTCTTTTTCGCTGTTGTATTTTGGTTTACACGTCACGCCCCCTTTACCGTAGCCAGCCACTCGCGCACGGCGGTTAGTTTCCCTTGCGTTGCGCGTGCTCTTCGCGTTCGTTGCAATTATTTGACGATATCTACGCGCAATTTTGCTTTTTTTTTGCCCACAAAACTGTGTGCTGACAGGATTAAGCTGGTGTAAAAATAACTGCGATGTGAAATAAGGTTTAGTTAGTGCTGTAGAGAAACATGTAACGTAACTTGTATGTGTCAATCTTGCGTAGTACACACAAGAAACCAAACGATGCACAAAATACATTACTTATAATGTCTACTACAATCAATCATGAAAGAGATATGTACATGAAAAATTATATGTACTGTGTGGCGCCTGAAGGTTATGTTGAAAGACGAGATAAAAAAAAGTTCGCAAGGTAGGCTCGACACACAATTCGGGATAGTGAGAGTTTTTTTTTTATCTATTCATTACACGAGGGGGGGGGGGGGGTGGTCAAGTGAGTACATTCAACCTTATTACACACGATATAAATCGAAAACAAGAATGCAAACAAGAAAACGTAACTGCGGGTAATATTAATCAAGATATCCAGCCAGAATACATCAGCTACCATCGAATACGTCGCATCAGCCAAACACATCGATGGCGGTACAGAACATTTTATAAATAACCATTAGAACACTGATAACTACATTGAAAAAATAACAACACTGCATACATATCTCGTACAAAAACCGTAAATGAAACTAAGACAGTCAATACAGATTAGCAATGTTTTTCACTTCGAAATATAGTCCATGATGATGTAGGGCTGTTGACTTTAACAGACGGCGCCCATCCTGTCGATTTCCCTCGTACTGGTCCTCTTCAAAGTGTTTCTAAGTACAAGTAAAACAACAAAAGTGATTATTGATATGAAAAGTTGCCTTGTAAATACAGAGAACCCATTACAGTGCTTAAAAATAAATGTTCGCAGAAGTAATGCTGTATTACCTCGCTTCACACGTTTCGAAGAAATGCACAGGCTACAACAGACACCGTGCCAGAAAGCGCCGAAACATTTTGGTACCATGATGCCCCTTAACTCTACTACACCTGGGCATACCGTGCACAGGCATTTAAAGACCGTCACAGTACCCCACCACGATCGGGAATGAGCACGAATGACCATCGGCTTACGGAGCACCATGCCTACAAATATATTCGTCTAAAAAAATCAGCTATATAACGTAACAACCTGAGATCCGCAAGATATCTGCTGAGAAATCAGAGAAAATCACAATGCTTCGCTTGACACGTACACAACAGCCGCTCTCCCCAGAAAGAAGCACTGCGTGCTTTAGTCCAAATAACCAGTAGCGAAAAAAGAAACTGAGGGAAAAAAAAAGAAACAGAGACACACGATGTGTGCTTCCCTTGCAAAAGTAAAATAGGTGGTTTACATGACGATTTGTAGCTAATGTAAGACTATTTCGTGGCGAAGCATTTTCGTCAGTCCTTAAAATAAGGGTACTACTCGCATAGACTGCGCCGATCAAACGCCAAAAGCCTATGCGACGCGCGCTCGCAAACCATAGGCTACTCAGACAGCATCGGTACAGTGCTTAGTCGTGAGCGAACGTAGGTACGTGAGTGAGGATCAGAGAATACTTTCTTATTTAAATGAAAAACACGGTGCGATAGTCCTAAACTTCTTGACACTTACCTCGCAAATGTAGGAGCTATCCGTTGCCTTCCAGTGATACCGCTTTTACTTGGGCTTTCCCATCTCTTCCTTCGCTCTGGGTCCCGGGGGAAGCGTAAACAACGAAGCCCTTTACGCGTCGATCCGGTGCACTTGGGAACACAACAGCCCGTCATGTCGACTCGATGCACTTGACAAGCTTGTCATTCATGCGGCTGAACACTGTCCAGCAGTAGAAGCGTCAGCGAAGCATCCGCGCGCACTGTGTCTCGAACTAAGCACCGGCACCAAGCAATCGCAACCGCTCGCTGTGACTCAAGATGGCGTCGCGGCGAGGAAGCGGCGGCGCGGGGGCGGTGAAAGGTTGGCACAACCCTGAACGGCGGCGCTGGCATCGAGGCACCCTAGGCACCTACTACTCTGCCAACAACCGCGCTCGTCGCTCGTCGCACCGTCTCTTATCTCCACACGGCTCTGACCTTTCGCCGCTCAGTTTCCGTTGAAGCGATAGACCGCACGTACCTTCGCCCGCTGCGGCGTATGCTTGCTGCCAGCCGTTTTGACCGTCGTTGTCTGCAGTCATTCAGTGTGATCTATTCGTGTTTGTTTGTGCGCGCTCACACCACGATTTGTTCATTCAGTTAGTACTAGTCGGGCGACATTTTACAACGCACTGCTACACATGCAATACTGCCCGGATCGGCATGCAGCACTACAGGTGTGTCCCTTCGCACGCGCTGCCCACGGGAAGCGCTTCTCATCAACACCACCGTTCACACGCGTCTTCTCGTGGTCGTCGAGTCTCTCTTCATGTCGGTCTACTTACGCCGCAGCACACCTGCTTACTTAATCAGCTCATGTTTACTACAATTCATACTGCTACCAAAGCCGCTCATTTTACTTCGTATGACATTGCTGTGTTGCTATCGCATTCATTGCTTCGCCCTTAGGGCGAACTGTGACATTTTTTCATGAGTCGCTAGCATTTCCTACTGGAAAGAGAAGCAATGCTGAGACACATATAATTCAAGTGTATTCACACACCGTTGATAAAAGACTCTGCCGAAGGGGTCACTGAAGTCTACAGGTCTTTTCAGTGTCAACAAAGTGTGCAAGATTTTGTAGCGAGTTGAACATAAGCAACATATTGATTCTCTAGACATAGGCGATCATATCAATTAGAAATAATTGTAGTTGGCTACCTCTTTCTCTTTAAAAATATAATAAACTTTGCCCTGTGTACACATTGAAATATATGTGTTGTGCATGGTGTTCACACGGAAATTAAAATAACCATGTTGAAGTGAAAAAAAATACGGATGAGGGAGCCGCCGATGGTGCTTCTAATGCGCTTGTTTCCTATTGCCAGTATTTTCACAAATAACGCGAAATTATGAATAAACGCCGTGCACGTCTGCGTCAACAATGATGCAGTTAGCTTTTAGCCACCCATGACATTTAAGCGAAATGTAGAGCAATTCAACAGAAAACAATAAACGGTTTGGGTACAGACTCTGGTACTGACTTTCAGGAGGGGGGGGGGATGAGCCCCCCCCCCCCCCCCGGAAAACTCCGGAGGGGGCTCAAGCCCCGGAGCCCCCCCGTCGTCGGCGCCTATGCCGCAGCTAAAGGTCGCTTCACCCCTCCCTCCTCCTTCCCGTCCCCCACGTCGCGTTTGCTCTCCGCCGTGCGTTCGCTGCCCGTGAAAGCGCGCGTCCCTCACGCGCTTTCACTCGCACATAAAGCATAAGGCGCGCGGCGACGACTTCATCGCCGTTGTGCGTCATACGGAACCTCACGGCGACGCCGATGGCAGAAATCCGCTTGGAGTGTCCTTATAAATGCTATCGCAATAAAACCACCGAAATTAGTTCTGATGTTGGTTCTAAGTGAAGGAAACACTAAAGGATAATGGCAGAAGTCATAGTCATGAGCATGACTCAGCAAAAATGACAATGACTCAGCAAAAAAAGATTAACACTCAGCAACCACTGGAATGGGTTCGGACGTGCGTACTAAGTGAAGGAAACACTAAAGGATGCTGGTAGAAATCACAATCATGAGCATGACACAGTATAAATGGCAATGACTCAGCATAAATGACAATGACTCAGCGAAAAAAGATTAACACTCAAAAGTCACTGAAATGGGTTCTGACGAGGGTAATAAGTGAAAGAAACACTAAAGGATAATAGTAGAAGTCATAGTCTTGAGCATGACCCAGTAAAATGACAATGACTCAGCGAGAAAACATTAACACTCAAAAAAGCCGGCATTGCAAGGCATATCCCTTATTCGCATTGCCTTATTCGCATTATCCTTTATTATCGCGAATAAGATAATGCGAATTATCCCTTATTCGCATTATCCTTTATTCGCATTGCAAGGCATATCCCTTAGAATGCAAAAGCTACGAGTCAAAGGTGCTCAAATCACGACGTATCTGGCTAGCAGCATCCACTCTGTCGAACGATGCAGCACATGACATAAAAAGAAATGTCAGGACGGCAGTAGCAAGAAGCTCCCAAAACTACAACTACAGCAGGGTCGCTGCGCCCTCACGCGGCGAGCCGTGACGTTACCCGCGGAGACGCGCTCCCATTGTGCCCGAAGCGATAGCGAAGGCCGTAAGGAAAGCGCGCGCGCCTCTCCAGTCCGGCCGTGGGGGAGCCTACCAAGTTTACGAAATGACCACGAGAGCACCAAGACGTATGCGGCTCTTTCACGACCTACATGCCACGCATGTCATGACATTCATGTCATGAGTCCTCAGGAGTTCCTTTAGCTACACCTAAACTACACCTACACCATGAACTGATAAGAGTAACAGAATATAAATGTTTAGGATTAATATTTACTTCAGATTTGAGGTGGAACATTCACATCAATGAAGTTTGTAGAAGGGCAAATGAAGTTTGAATTGAATTGAATTTTATTGACATGAAACAATTTACAAAAATGAAATTGCAATAATGCATCTGAATCTCTAGCCAGAGGATAGTTGGGATTCATTCAAGTATAATTATGAAAAGAGCATGTCACATAACTAAACAATAATTATACAAACAAAAATATTTTAATAACATTATAATACTTCAAGAAAACTAATTATAACATGATTATCACGCTGCAATATATTTAAAACGTTTCCTGCATTATATAAGTAAGTTTCACAACATTAGCATACATATTGTTAGAATTGTACAATTAACAGTATCACGTATATGATAAGCATAACACTTTGTAAGAGGGTTTATACACAAATATAATAACGTACAACACAAGTATACATGGTAGTCAATTGAAAAGGTTACACGTTCTGAAAAAAGAAAAGAAAAACATTTTTTTTTTGTTGGGGGGGGGGGGGGTTCTTAGCAATTTATTAGGTGGCTATATATTACTTAGAAAATGTCTTTTCAATGCTAAGGAGAAACTTTTACTCTGTTTTATTTCTAGTGGAAGGTTATTCCACACGGCGACTCCATTAGCTGCAAGTTTTCTATTACCGTAAATATTTTTTGTTTGCTGAGTAAGGTAGTTGCCTTTTACTTTATTACGGCTTTCGTAGCGAGAACATAAAAATTGTGATGAGCTGACTGGATAGTTGGTGCTAATACTAGCTTGGACCATTAGTGCAGTTCTATAATCAATTACAATGGTGAACGGCATGATGTTTAGGCTTCGGAAGAGTGGTAGCGTACGTGCAGTATAGTCTGAATTTGTAATAAAGCGTATTGCTCTTATCTGGAGTATAATAACTGGTTCTATGTATGTGCGGTATGTGTGACCCCAGGTAACTAAACAGTAATTTAAATGGCTATGAAATATACTGAAATAAATTATTCGTAATGTCGGTATGTCAAATATGTTTCGGCATTTGTGCAAGAGAAAACAAGCTTTACTGAGTTTCTTGCAGACTTCGTCGATATGAGGTTTCCAGTTAAAAGATTCATCAAGAATAACGCCTAGGTATTTTATTGTATTCACTCGTTCTAGCGCAGAATTATTTAGTGTAAGTTTACGTGAGTGTTCTTGCAGAAGTTTGCGCGGTGAAAAAACAATATACTTGGTTTTCTGTGTATTTAACGTTAGTTTGTTTGAAGAGAACCATTTGTGGATATCGTTAAGCTCTGAATTCGCGCAAATAAAGGTATGGTCCGGAGAGTTTTGGGCACATATGAGAGCTGTATCGTCAGCGTACATAAATATTGAAAAGTTTTTTACTACGCAAGGAAGGTCGTTAATGTATAATGAAAAAAATATTGGCCCTAGAACTGAGCCTTGGGGAATGCCTACAGTTGTTTCAAGGAACTCGGACCTGGTATCAGCTACTTGCACTGCCTGCTTACGTTTTTCTAGATAACTTTTAAAGAATTCTAGGCACATTCCACGAAAGCCATAGCATTCTAGTTTGTTTAGTAATATGCTGTGGTTGACCGTATCAAAAGCTTTTTTAATGTCGAGAAATATACCTACAACTGTTCTGTTGTTATTTAAGTGAAAGTTAATAAGTTCAGATAAGGACAAGACGGCTGTATCAGTTGACCTTCCCTTTCTAAACCCATGTTGACAGGGCGTATAAGAATGCTTTGGCCTTCTAGGAAAGACATGATTTGTTTGACTATCAGTTTTTCGAAGGTCCAGGGATGAAAAGAAGGTGGCACCATGGAGGCAGTCGAGGGCGTCGTCAATACGTGGAAGAGGGTACACGTCCTTCTTGGTGATTTTGTTGAGGTGCCGATAATCAATGCAGAAACGCCAGGAACCGTCTTTCTTCTTTACTAATACGACGGGAGAGGCCCAAGGACTAGAAGATGGTTCGATGATGTCCTTCGCAAGCATTTTAGCCACTTCTTTTTGAATCACTGCGCGCTCTGATGCGGACACACGGTAAGGTCGACGGCGAATGGGCAAAGAGTCGCCAGTGTTGATACGGTGGGCGACAATCTTAGTCTGGCTCAGGGGTCGATCACGAATGTCGAAAATGTCGTTGTATGAGGCCAAAACCCGGCAAAGAGCGTCGGCCTGGTCAGGCGAAAGGTCTGATCCAATCATGTTGCGAAAAATGCTGTCATCGGAACTTGGTGACGGGGAAACTGCAGCTTCCGCAGGTGCAGTTATGGCGACAACCTCGACGTCATAGTCTGTTATCGCGGTGAGGTGGGCAAGCGACATCTTCTGGGGCAACACTTGGGGGGTCAGACCAAAGTTTAGTAGCGGGAGGAACACACAGTTATCAACTAATGTGGCGATGGTATGTGGCACAGTAATATTGCGCGTCAGGCGGACGTCTGTAATCGGAGAGACGATATAGTCGCCGTCAGGAACGGGAGGGGTCGATGACAAACACACGTACGTGACGGCTCGCGGTGGTAGGCGAACAAAATCGGTGGGGCTTAAGCGGCTGACGGGCGTATCGCAGGCATCTGATACAAGAGGAAGATCGAGGCAGAGCGTTTCAGAAGAACAATCAATTAAGGCCGAGTGTGCCGAAAGGAAGTCAAGGCCAAGGATAAGGTCATGGGGCAGTGAGCAAGGACGGCAAAAAGGACAACAGTGTGACGACCGGCAATGCTGACACGGGCGGTGCACATTCCGATCACTTGAACAGCACCACCATCGGCAACACGTATTGTCTGTGTCGTAGACGGCGTCATAATCTTCTGCAGGCGGCGGCGTAAAGGGGCGCTCATAATAGACAAGTGTGCGCCAGTGTCGATGAGGGCGGTCACCGGAACATTGTCGACTTTGACTTCAAGAAGGCTATGGTGAGTGGGGAGCGTCAGTAGAGGATTTGCAGTGGACGATGGCATTGCAGCTTCACCTCCATAAGCTGCACTATCTAGTTTTCCTGCGGCGATCGTCCAGAGAAGGACGGCGAGGAAAAGCGGCGAGGCTGCGGAGAGCGGGATTGGCGGCGTTGCGGCGACGGGGAGCGGGAGAAGCGGCGAACAGGAGCAGTGGCGTCAGATGGAAGAGGCTCGTGGGAGGACGACGAGTAGTAAGTAGGGGAACCAGCGGCTGGACGTCTGAAAGGAGTAGGGTACATGGAGGTCTGGCGAGATACGTAGGTCCAACGGCGACGGCAATAACGAGCAATGTGCCCGGCCTGATGGCAGGAGAAGCAGATGGGCTGATCGTCGGGAGTTCTCCATTCCGCAGGATTGCGGAAGGAGCCGGGAGACGTGTAGGAGCGTCGAGTGGGTCCAGAGGAATAAGGCCGAGCGTCAGGACGAGTCAGTGGGCACGCTGATGGAAGGCCAAGATTAGCAAACTCCTGCCTGACGACAGCTTGGATGAGGGACACCGATGGCTGCGATGGGTCACTGGCGTGGGTTGTAAACACAGGGGGTTGAATAGGTGCAGGACAGGCGGCTTCAATCTCGCGACGAACAATGCGAGTAACGTGGTCACAGGTGGGCGGCAGGCGAACGGCATCACACGATGAAGTTGCAGCCGTATTGGGCAGCCGGGTGAATTTCTGGGTAATACGGCGGCTCTTCGCGTGTTCAAACCGCCGGCACTCTTTGATGATTGTGTCGACGGTATCAACGTTGGTATAGACGAGCAGGTTAAAAGCATCGTCGGCGATACCTTTGAGCACATGAGAAACCCTCTCGGACTCAGACATGTGCTCGTCAACCTGGCGGCAAAGAGCAATAACGTCCTGAATGTACGAGACGTATGACTCGGAGGATGTTTGTGCACGAGTTGCAAGTTCATTCCGCGCAGCAAGCTGCCGACCAGTGCTGTCACCGAAAAGGTCACGGATCTTCTCTTGAAAGAGTCCCAGCTGGTAATTTCCGCCTCGTGCGTCTCGAACCACACCCGCGGTGGGCCATCGAGGTAAAAAAGCACGTTGGCGAGCATAAGGGTCGGGTCCCACCTGTAGCCGGCGCTGATCCGTTCGTAAAGGTTGAGCCATTTGTCGACATCAACCCCATCCTGGCCGGAAAATACGCCAGGATCACGAGCAGGAGGCAGAACGATGTAGGTCGGAGCGACGGGAGGGGCAGGGGGTGAAGACGATGTGCCCGCACCGACTGACATGGTCGCAAGCGTGATGCGGCCGTTGCGAAGCTCCCTGATCGAAACAGGGAACTACCCAGCACCTCCACCAAAAAGATGTTACGTAAAATGGCACAAGGCGGGACTATTTACACTGTATTTACAGTATGAGAGACACAGTAGCCAAGATGGTGGACAGCCACCAGCACCGGAGAGAACCGTCTTCTTCGTCGTCTGCCCCAGGATGAATGTCTCTCGCGTAGCAATATTTATGGTACTTAGGATGGAGATAGGACGGTAGTTTTCTGGGATATCACCAGCCTTGTGAATCGGTATTATCGATGTATGAAATGATAAGTTAAATATTTTTTCTAAAGGTACACAAAGGAAATCGATGCATTCCTTGAGCGCCAAAGAAGGTATTTTGTCACAACCGACTGAAACTTTCACTGGCATAGCACTGACTTCAGTTACAATTTCACTAGCTGTTATATCTGTAAATTTAAATGTATTAGGATTGCGAGGAGGGTATGTAATGTATTGTTCGTTGATAGCCGTAGCCATTAGCCGAGAACCTACTGTGCAAAAATAGGTATTAAACGTCAAAACGAGGGTGCCACTGATACTCCGAGAGCCTCGAAGTCTGGCATGGTGTAAGAGTTTGCAGGCGGTCTAAGAATAGAGTTTATAATACGCCATGTGATTCGCGAGTTACCCGAATGTTTAATTATTAGGTTTGTGTAGTATCTTTCTTTCTTACTCGAATGAGCGATGTTACTTTATTACGAGCCAATCTGAATTGCTCTAGGTAATAGTCATTGTTCTTGTGCATTTTTACTTTGAATGCCAAAAGTCTTTCTTCTTAATTTGTTCTAAAATGTATTTATTCATCCATGTGCAAATTGGTGTTTTGTAATATCTCTTGTCATGAGCTTCTGTGGACCGCATTATTGCCTCACTTAAGGTTTTGTTTAGTTTAGAATAAAGGCATTCACATCTGGAACAGATAATTCAGCGGACTGTAAAGGTTCTAATGAACGAATGAATTCAGTGCCCTGCAGACGTTCCCGAAGAGCAGGAAAGATAATGCGACCATGAGTGCTCCGAGACTTAATGTGCTGGACCTCTGTGACTGGAAACAAAATTACAGTTGGGGAGTGATCACTTATGGTTGCGTCATAAATAGCACACCAACTGCCTTCAGTGTCAAAATTGCATAAAATATGGTCGATACAAAAAGACGATTTTGGCGTAACACGCGTTGGTGCAGAAATACCATTATGAAAGCCGTATGATGACATCATGTGATAGTCTGAATGACAGTCTTTTAAGGTATCTATGTTGAAGTCCCCGCAAATCACTGTTTTTTGGTTGAGTTCATTTACATGCTCTAATAACCGCTCAAAATGATACAGCTTTTGATTGGGGGCGCGATAAACCACTACAATGACCTCATTTTTACATTTGGCGACAATAAGCTCAAGCCCTGATGAATAAGGTTTTGAGTAATCGGAGACAAGGATACAAGGTATATCAGATTTTACAAATAAGGCCACACCGCCACCTCTATTGGAGGTGTGTCTTGTAGTTGAAAAGAAATTGTAACCAGGAATACTATAAGTTTCATCCTGTTTAAGCCAAGTTTCTGAAACTGCTATGTAATCAAACACAAAGGGATGCGAGATAGAAGAGTACAGAAATGGTCCATGTTTTTATGGATGCTGCGAAGATTACAATGTATGAGGCTATGGCAAGAATTAGCTTCTATAAACCGACTGGCTGACTGTATGAGGACATTCATTTAGACAAACATTCTTGATTCAGCAAATGAGAGATAGGTCGTTCTCAAAGCGAATGTGAATGACATTGGAGTTTTCAGCTTTTCTAGCAAGAACTTTTCCGTTTGAGAACCAGACAAATCTCCAATTTTTTTCGCGCTTCTTTGAGATTGCCTTCCCCAACAAAACCTTATTCTCGGGACATAGATGCTCATTTACCTACACAATTCCATCGCCCTCAAATCCAAAATCTGCTGGGGTTATTTTCTTCTTTTTGACCACTTGAAGAATACGGTTGCGGGTTGAGCGTGAGCGACATTTCACAACAACATTTGGTTTTGTTTTGTCTTTCGAGGGCACTCTATGAACGACATCAAGCTCATCCGGAGATAGTGGTACTGCGAACTTTTCAGCAAATAATATAATACTGTTAGTCAGGTCTTCATCTTTCTTTAGTGGGAGTCCCTTGATTTCAAGATTTTGCTGTCTGCTGTACTGTTTTAGCTCAATTATTTCACTGCGTGCTGCATCAATGCCTTCACGCAGTGCTGCATTGTCTTTCTTTAGGGTTGCGTTATCTTTTCTTAGCGTCTCAGGGGTTTTCTTAGTTACTCAAAGTGGCTATTCATAAACTGGACTGCTTGATTGATCTCTTGCATCTCATTCTTCAGGCCATTGTTGTGTGTATCAACCTTAGCCGAAAGTTCGGCAAGCAGTTTAGCTACCTCTTTTATGGTCGTTGGTGTTTTATCACCCATATTTCAATATTTGCACGTAGGTACAAGGTCAGTACAACTGTAGGACAGAGCAGTACAGGAGCTACAAAAAGCTAAGGAACTTAATATTTAATAAATGTGTTCTGCACACATACCTGCATAGGAAAGAAGACGTGATTACTCCAGCCCCGTGTCTCAGCTGCCTGGACTGCTCTGCAATGAATGACGGCGAACCGAAGCTGCTGTCTTTTATAGCTCGAGGATCATGACGTCAGCAGCTCCTGCGCAGGCGCCAAATTGGGCGTTTCCAAGGGTATACCATGAGGCAGCGATAGCCCAGCAGATCTACCAGCGACAAACGGTCCTCGTGACTTCGACGTGGCAGAACGAAGCAGTTGTCACTGCATAGGAAAAAGACGTGATTACTCCAGCCCCGTGTCTCAGCTGCCTACTGCTCTGCAATGAATGACGGCGAACCGAAGCTGCTGTCTTTTATAGCTCGAGGATCATGACGTCAGCAGCTCCTGCGCAGGCGCCAAATTGGGCGTTTCCAAGGGTAGACCATGAGGCAGCGATAGCCCAGCAGATCTACCAGCGACAAGTCCTCGTGACTTCGACGTGGCAGAACGAAGCATTGTCACTGCATAGGAAAGAAGACGTGATTACTCCAGCCCCGTGTCTCAGCGCCTGGACTGATCTGCAATGAATGACGGCGAAGCGAAGCTCCTGTCTTTTATAGCTCGAGGATCATGACGTCAGCAGCTCCTGCGCAGGCGCCAAATTGGGCGTTTCCAAGGGTAGACCATGAGGCAGCGATAGCCCAGCAGATCTACCAGCGACAAACGGTCCTCGTGACTCGACGTGGCAGAACGAAGCAGTTGTCACTGCATAGGAAAGAAGACGTGATTACTCCAGCCCGTGTCTCAGCTGCCTGGACTGCTCTGCAATGAATGACGGCGAACCGAAGCTGCTGTCTTTTATAGCTCGAGGATCATGACGTCAGCAGCTCCTGCGCAGGCGCCAAATTGGGCGTTTCCAAGGGTAGACCATGAGGCAGCGATAGCCCAGCAGATCTACCAGCGACAAACAGTCCTCGTGACTTCGACGTGGCAGAACGAAGCAGTTGTCACTGCATAGGAAAGAATACGTGATTACTCCAGCCCCGTGTTTCAGCTGCCTGGACTGCTCTGCAATGAATGACGGCGAACGAAGTGCTGTCTTTATAGCTCGAGGATCATGACGTCAGCAGCTCCTGCGCAGGCGCCAAATTGGCGTTTCCAAGGGTAGACCATGAGGCAGCGATATCCCAGCAGATCACCAGCGAAAACAGTCCTCGTGACTCGACCGTGGCAGAACGAAGCAGTTGTCACTGCATAGGAAAGAAGGACGTGATTACTACAGCCCGTGTTCAGCTGCCTGGACTGCTCTGCAATGAATGACGGCGAACCGAAGCTGCTGCCTTTTATAGCTCGAGGATCATGACGTCAGCAGCTCCTGCGCAGCGCCAAATTGGGCGTTTCCAAGGGTACACCATGAGGCAGCGATAGCCCAGCAGATCTACCAGCGACAAACGGTCCTCGTGACTTCGACGTGGCAGAACGAAGCAGTTGTCACTGCATAGGAAAGAAGACGTGATTACTCCAGCCCCGTGTTTCAGCTGCCTGGACTGCTCTGCAATGAATGCAATGAAGTTCTTTGGGGCCTCAGGCGAAGATTGTATAGCGCAACTCCTGAAGTGAAAAGCCTGGCGTACAAGATACTAATACGGCCAATCATGAATATGCTAGGATAGTATGGGACCCACACACCTAACCGTCATAAATTGGACAGAGTTCAACGATTGATTTCTAGATTTATATTTAATAAATATCAGCGCGTGCACTCTCCTACTGAACTATGCAGTCGTGTAAACTTTTCTGTGTTAGAATTAAGGACGAAGTTTGACCGATTAAAATTTTGTTTTATTATTCATAACCAGGTTAAAATAAATTTACCTCAATACTGCGTAATTTCACCGGATCAACGCTTCAGACACAGGCACAGCTTATACATAGAGCCGCCAGTTACACGAAATGATACATTCAAGTATAGCTTTTTTCCCAGGGTGATTAAGGAATGGAATGAATTACCAAATTCAGTTGTCGCATCTTCCTCCGTCAGTGATTTTACTGCTGGTTTAGAGAATGTTATCTTCTCTGATATGAATGCGTCTTAGCATGTATTTTTGTTTCTGGTGAGCATAAAACAAGTTATTTTGTCTTTGTTCACTGCATGTTACTTTTTATAGATATTGTCATTATACTGCCTTGTAAATTTTTTTTGCTCGAGATGTAGCAGGACGACATCAAGATCGTCTACCGCCCACAAGCTGGCCTTGAACTCGCCAAATGGTCACTTGTCGCAGTCACTCACGCAGTCGGAAGAGCCAGCGGTATAATGCAAAAGGAATTCCACGACAACGTCCGCGTACAAATGCAAAAAGAAGAAAACCTCATTATTGCAAGTACAGCCAACAAAACCTACGCTCAAAACTTGGCCAAGATCAGCAACATACAGCTTGGAGGCAGCATTTACAACGTGAAAGCCAACTTGCGTCTACCCGAAGATGTTAGCAAAGGCGTTATCTACGGTATCTCGCCTGGGACCTGCAGTGCGGAGCTAATGGATGGAATCCGAGTGCCAGCGCGCTATACAGTCCTCAACGCCCGCATGCTTGGACAGTCTACAGCGGCGGTCATCTATTTGAGGGCCCACACGTTCCCTACAGCATTTATCAGAGCGGTGACTACCGATGCAAGCCCTACCGCAAGTCAGTTCAATATTTTTGCCGAACCTGTGGCAACCTCGGACATCGCCAAGACGTTTGCCCAAAACCAACCCCAAATTTCTGTTACAAATGTGGCAAAACAAACCAACCCTCAAAGCATGACTGCCAACGCACGTGCAAGATTTGCGGAGAAGGACATGAAACAGCCGGGAAAGACTGCAAAAAAAGCTCAAGCCTAACCCACCACCTTACCAAGTCAGACAGCAATGGCAAAACAGGATCCATGAACGAGACAGTCGATGGAGCTCCAACCCCGACGACTTCCCTGAACTAAGCGCTGCCAATGGACACGCCTCCAACTCAAGCAACACCACCAGTAGCACCACAAGAAGTAGCAGATCCATGTCAAGATCACGATCAAGATCGCGGTCGCGTTCCCGAAAACGCGTGATCTACGCCGAAGGTCGGCAGCTCTGGCAGCGCCAGCGTCGAATCGGCAGAAACGGTAACCGTAAGAGCCCTCGAGAGCAAACTGCAAAATCAACAAAGCCTCATAGAAAGACTACTCCAAAGTTGCAAAGACTATGAACATGGAAGCAAGCAGCCATCTACAACGCTAACCACGGAGGCAGTTCATGCCGCGATCGAAGCTAGAGTTCAGAAGCACCTCCTGGCTTTCGAGGATGTCTTTACAAAGAACATCCTCACATGATCGAAAACATCACCAAGCCTATCGTCGAGAAGATTGCAACCCTTACCACGCAAGTCGCGTCCCTCGCAAATCAAGTAACCACTCTCACAAGCCAGGTGACCGGCCTAACAGCCCAGGTCAACAACTCATAGCGCACGCGAAGAATAATTACGTCACCAAGTCCTACCTCGACAGCCTTCTCAACGCCACCGAGCAGGGCAGAAAGAAGGCTCGCACGAAAAGTCACAATGCATCCCGCTCGATCTCACCCAACCGTGACTCGCCCTGTGAAACTGAAGAGCCTAATGATGGCGACACCTAAAACCGCAACAAAGAGCCCGCAAAAACCCCTGCGCATCTGGTAATGGAACTGTCGGTCCTTCCGCCCCCGTTATGCAAACCTACAAGAATTCGCCAAACAGGACCAGCCCGATGTCATTGCGCTACAGGAAACCAACACCCGCAACATTCGACTTCAAGGATACACTGCTCATACACAAACCCAACGCACAGCCATCCTAACGAGGAAAACTCTCACAACGCAGGAACATGAAATAGAAGACATCCCCATCGAGCACACCCTAGTGGAGATCCTACCAGACAGAAAAACGCAGCAAAGCCTCTTTATCGTCAGCATATACAGTCCTCCTCGGGACCAACTTCCGGAATTCGACCACTTTATTCGTGAACTCAGGAAACGCACGAAAGGCCATCAAGTTGTCCTCATTGGAGATTTCAACGCCCCACACACAGCATGGGTATCCAAATACCACCAAGAAGGGAGCCCGCGTACACGATACTGCCCAACAACACAGGCTGACCCTCTGGAATGACCCGCTACAGGCCACGAGAGTCGGAAACAGTGTCTCCAGGGACACAAACCCGGACCTAACCTTCACATCGAACGTCCTTGGGCCGAGTGGAGCCGACTCTCAGAGACGCTCGGAAGCGACCACCACATTCTCCAACTTGACATCGCCCACAACCGGAAGCGAACCAAGACTGGAGTTGCCCGACTAACAGACTGGAAGTCTTTCAGAGATAACCTCAGCGGCAACACAACAATCGACGACATTGACCATTGGCTCAAGGGCCTTCTCATCACCGCAGAACACCACAACCAAGAACATCCAACTAAGCACCAACAGCCCGCAGTCGACCCGCATCTCCTTCATCTGGGAGGCCAAAAGAAGCCTCCTGAGGAGGTGGAAGAGGCAGAAACTGAATAGAAAACTTAAGCAACGAATCGCCCTTCTCACCATACAGGCCCAAGATTACGCGGAGCAACTTATTAGGCAAAATTGGCACACCTTTTGTGACAGCCTACAAGGAACACTCAGCACCAAGAAACCTGGCACCTCCTACGCGCTCTCTTAGCTACCGACCGCACCAAAATGCAACAACGGCAAGATATGCGCAGACTAATCCACAACCACGCTGGATCGGAGCATGATCTCCTTCGTGAACTTCAGCAGAAACTTAGCTGCGACAAGCCCATTTCGTCGGTGAGCGGCAAGGCGTACGACGGCGCACCAAACCCAGACCTTGATCGACCATTCACGCAAGCAGAGCTCCACGCAGCCTTAGCCAAACTCACTAGAAACACTAGTCCCGGCAAGGACAGAATCACTAATAAGCTCCTACGCAACCTTCCGCAATCGGCCGCAACAGCACTACTCCAGTACTACAACGACTGCTGGGAAAAGGGGGACCTACCAGCAGCCTGGAAGCATTCGGAGGTCACCATGATCCCCAAACCCAACAAACCCCTTCGCATCGAAAACCTCCGTCCCATCTCCCTCACGTCCTGCGTGGGCAAACGCCTCGAGCACATGGTGCACGACCGGTTAACCCATACCTCGAGGACAACGGATACTTGCCGCACACCATGTTCGGATTCCGACAGCATTTGTCCACGCAGGATGTACTCTGCTCCTCAAGGAAGACCTGCTCGACTACCTTGATCGCAGACGCAAATCATCAATACTGGCAGTCGACGTAAAGGGTGCATTTGACAACGTAAGCCACGAAGCCATCCTCCGCAACCTCGAAGATACAGGCTGTGGAGCCCGGATCTATAAATATCAGCAGCTTTTTGACAGACCGAACAGCAACAGTAGGCGTCTGCAATCTCCGCAGAGAAATTTCGGCTACCAACAAAGGAACTCCACAAGGATCAGTTATTTCACCACTCCTTTTCAACATCGCAATGATAAAGCTGCCAAAACAACTCAATGCCATCCCAAACCTATGTCATGCCCTTTACGCCGACGACATCACACTCTGGACCAAAGCACCTACTACTGGACAACAAGAACGCAGTCTACAAGAAGCCATCGACGCCATCGAAAGCTACCTCCGAGACTGCGGTCTCCAATGCGCAGCTGAAAAGTCGGAGCTTCTCGTGCTCAGAGCACGGACGCGAGGACGACCGCCCAACTATATCGAACCCGATCCTAGCGTCTTCCTCAACGGAACCAAATCCCTACAGTCGACTCCCTTCGCGTACTCGGTCTTAATCCACAAAGACGGATCAGGAGCGACCACTCTCCGCGTCTCCAACGTACACTGTCACAAGTACGCACCTTGTCAAGAGGATAACCAATCAAGAAGCGGACTTAAGGGCGGAAGAAGACACGCTAAGGATAATTCAAGCTCTCCTAACTAGCCGTATCACCTACGGCACCCCCTACCTGACACTCAAACCGGCTGAAATCAAGAAACTGAATGTCATCATTCGAAAGGCAATCAAAATAGCCTTGACCCTTCCACCACTGCATCAACGGAGAAACTCCTCAAGCTCGGCGTCCACAATACGTGGGAGAGCTCTCCGAGGCTCTAAAATCAGCCAACTAGAGTGGCTCAAGCTCACACCCACCGGACGTGAAGTTTTGCGCTACCTAAACTACAGTGAAAGCTACATTGCCGAAACAGACCAGAAAGCAAGAATCCCACCCGCACTCCGTGAGTGTATCAGCGTTGCGCGCATACCGCGCAATATGCATCCGACTTACCTAAGGAGCGTCGGCAAAGCAGAATCCGCGCACTCAGCAAGAAATACGCGACAAACCTTGATACGAGGTACACCGATGCTGCGCGGTATATTCAACGAAACGCCTTTGCCATAAGTGTCACGGATCCCCAAGGCAATGAACTCGCCGCTGTCACCATCCGGGCAAGAGCCGCCGAGACTGCAGAGGAAACGGCAATTGCTCTGGCGATAACAACTTGCCCTGAAGTAGCCGTAATCCTCACTGATTCCCAAGCAGCAGCTCGCAACTATCAAAAAGGACGCATATCAGCAACCGCACTCAAGATACTTCAAAATCACATCGCACGCGCCCCGCTCCCCGACACCCACATCAACTGGATTCCAGGCCATCAGGGCATGACAGGAAATGAGGCGGCACACGCCGCTGCCCGCGAGCATACCAGCCGGGCTTTCCTGCCATTCCACACTAGGCCGGCCACCAACGTTGATGACATCGCTCTAAAGTTCTCGGAGATTCTGCAACACCACCGACTCAGCAGAAGAACGTATCACCACACAAGAAGCTGAGCAAAGAGGAACAAGTCATCCTCCGCCGCCTACAGACAAACACCTATGTACACGGAATAATCATGCACAGACTATATCCTACACAGTACTCATACACATGCACCACTGTGACGTCCCAGACACCCTGCAACACATGGTCCAGGATTGCCCACTGCGTGACACATCCCCAGACCCAGCTCACAAGCTCAACAAGACGACACAAGACACAAGGAGCAACCCAACTCAGCGCACTTCTCTACCACCACTGAAACGTGGGAGGCGAAGCTTTCCTCTGACGACCTGGACGATCAACGCAGTCTTGTCGCCCGGGCCAAGGAGGCAGCCCAAGCCAGAGGGTTCCTGGAATAAGGAATCCTCCCACCTAGGGTGAACCGGGTCCTGACTCGGATTACCGTTTGGAAAATAAAAGTTTATTTCTCTCTCTCTCGAGATGTAGCAGGAATTTTGTATCGTTTCTTCTATTTTTCCACTCCTGTAAAGGCCCTTAATTGGGTTGACAGTATAATAAAAACAACAACCACAAGAGCCCTTAAGCCGAAACCCTTAGTCATGCTCATGACTATGACTTCGACCATCAACCATTAGCCTTTTCCGTTACTTATACCACACCCGAACCCATTTCAGTGGTTTTTGAGTGTTAATTTTTTCACTGAGTCATTGTCATGTTTGCTCACTCATGGTCATGACTATGACATCTGCCATCATCCTTTAGTGTTTTCTGCACTTAGTACCCACGTCAGAACCTTTTCAGTTGTTTTTGAGTGTTAATCTTTTTCGCTGAGTCATTGTCATTTTTGGCGAGTCATGCTCATGACTATGACTTCTACCAGCATCCTTTAGTGTCCTTCACTTAGTACTCACGTCCGAACCCATTTCAGGTTTTTGGGTGTTAACCTTTTTCGCTGGGTCATTGTCATAACCTACATGACGCATGTCATGACATTTTTGTCATGACCTATCACTTACGTTTGTCATACACTCCTGTCTACTATGCCAATTTTGGTACCTACCAAGTTAACGAAACGACCATGAGAGTACCCAGGCGTAGGCGGCTGTTTCATGACTTTCATGAACATAAAAGAAAACCAATGAAGAAGTACTTTGTTCCAGAAACCCTGGATGAACAATGCAAATAAGCAAATTTTTGCACCGGCGACATCTCCAACGACGTCGCCAACTTGCTATCGGGAGGACGGTGTATACGCGGGCAGAGCAAAATGACGGCTGCAGCCCGTAAAATGAATTCGCCGTGAAAGCAGCAAGCGGCATTCATGCCTCTTGACCGAAGTCAGTCGGAACGCGCTTATTCCGCACAGTGCGCCGCAATCCGTCGGCAGGGATAACAAGGAGCTGGGGTGCGTGTGTTCTCGACGAAAGAATGGCTTGCAATGGGAGCCAGCCAATTTGCGGAGTATACTCGAGGGCACCGGGCCACTTGAGCAAGGCCTAGAACCAGACGGTGTCAAGTGAGAGCGCTGCTCATCGCATGCAGGAGCGACTTCCTTCCCGTGGGTACCGCACCTCAGGACGTGTCGCTCGCAGAAGACCACTCGAAGGCACAGTTCGAGGAGCTGTGCTTGCTAGAAATTCAAGCATCGTTCATTTTTCTGGCAAAATAATGAGCTGCATTTCTCCTCGAAATGGAGTGGTCTCGCGGTCAATTTTGCCGAGTAGAAGGAGCACCCAAGAGCCAAAAAAAAATCCGGCAGATCGCACGCCCTGTGGGAATCAATGTTATGCGAAGCAGTGTGCGGGGAGCCTCCCAAGTTAAGGAAACGACCATGAGAGCATCAAGACGTGACGTAGGCGGCTCTTTCATGAACTACATGGCAAGCATGTCATGACGTTCATGTCATGAGTCCTCAGGAGTCCCTTTACTACGCCTCAGAGACCTTAAAGGGAAATCCTTAGTCATGCTCATGACTATGACTTCGACCATCAACCTTCAGCCTTTCCTTCACGTAGTACCACATCCGACGGAAGGCGAGGCGGCCGGTCCGCCAGGCGACGATGTTCCCGACAGAACAAGCGTAGAACGTTGTGCGCGTACTTGGTATGGTTTTTGTGGCTTTTTTTAATGACATTCAGCACTCACCGAGCCGCCAGTTTGTTGCTGCAGGGGCATCAGTAGGGGATTTGATGAAGGTGACATTGATGGGACAGCTGCTCGAGAAAGGACTGGCCTCTGGGTCACGCCAAGATACTTTCCGAGGGCAGGATTATATACATAATCCGAGGGCGAGAAATGCAGAGAGCACACCATCGGTTTCTCTGGCTCTTTTGCCGTTTATTATCGGCAGAGCACTGAGACATTGCGAACGCCGGTGCTCATCGCGCGGCACCACATGAAAGGACACAGTCGGGTCAACACTGGCCGCTGCCCTGAGCAAGCACTTGCGCCGTTTACACAGCCCTCAACACTACACACCCGATGCATTTTCTGCCTGTTCCCTCGTAGTCAACGTTTTTTGAGCCACGCAACACGCAACCAAACACTGCAACACACTGTAGAGCTGATAGGCGCGGCCGATGATGCATGGAGCAAAAACGAAACTATCACGACCGCATTTAGCACCGTGCCATTTTTTTCTTATTTTTATTAATTTTGCGCTAAACTGTACTTCCTCGCTTGAAACCGTCTAAAATGTGGCAGATGCTGTCTATGTATGTTTAAGGTGTTTGATTTTGCGCTTTATTAACGCTCTCGACCAATCGCGACCGGGCTGCGTTTGTGATATCCGACGTCACGAACGTCTAGTGCGAGAAATTCGAAGGGGCGTCAGCACCTATCTTTCAGTTTTTCGTCATTTCTCGCTTATTAACTTCTGTTCGCAGTAATAATGGTATGAGAGTGATCGTGAAAGGATAATCTACCGTTACAGCTCAACTTGCGCTTTTTCTTTAGTGTCCCTTTAATGAATTTTGTCGTAAGCACGCGCAATTATATTATCATCCGAGACTGCTCGCAATAGCCGTGTGTTACTGAGCGCTTCACATACGAGGAACCTATCCAAAAATCTTGGGCGATGTGTTTACTTATTTTGGTATGGGACATGGCCAAGATACGAATTTCTTGGCGTCTCATCTGTGAACTTGCCAGTTCTTATGCTTTAAGGAAAACAGCAAAACTAATGTAGTCCACCCATAAGAAAGCGCAAAAGATTACAGGACGCGTTGCTGCACTAGCGCTCAGCGGTTGACGCAGCTGGTTCGTTATGCAAATGTTGCGGCGTGCCGGGGTAGCACATTTGCCTAAATAATGAAGTGGCGCATTGCTAAGCGCGCCGCTCTTGCCAGCTGCGCGCCGCTTGAGAGGCCGCGAGATTGAAAGAAATGCCGGCCGACCGACAAATATATCTCGCACCGAACAGCCGCTTTTCGATCGCCGTGTTTCACAGGTTCGATGTTAAGTAGAAATAAACGCCAAATGTCGTGCTTGATTATGGAAGCTAGGCACATAGCAATTGACGTATGTAAGCCGTCGGTTTTATTATCAGCGAAAGATCTTTGTTCGCTTTGAACGGTTACCCTTTAACAATCAGTGCGGCCACAAAAGTGCCTGGTTGCCCCGGTTTCGTTTATGATTACCGAACCAAGTGCACATGTCGTACTATGACGTTTTGAGGTACGGCCGCGAAGGCATTATTTAGAAATGCTGTAGGCCTCTTGAGTACATTTTATTTACCACATACATGGAGTTTCACATAAGTGGTTGGGACAAGGGGCATTAGAAACAGCTTGACTAGCCCCACGTCCCCGGTTCACTATTGCAGCATGACAGTAAAAGACATTTCAACGTCAGTGTCAAATGAGAATGCACATGATATAAACAGAAAGCTATTTTACAAAAACTAATTTACCTAAGAAACATATTTAACACAGCATGCTTAAAACATAAGTGTTAGAGAGTGTGCGAACATTTCGTAAGAATTTTGAAATTATTTAATGTCTTCGGCAAGCAATAACTTAATGTTTGAAAGCCATAGTTTGTACGTGGCCGTGGCACAAACTATGCTTGTCGTTTAGGCGCGAAGAAGGATTAGTTGCAAGTTGCTACACTGTGTATATAACCACGATTTTCACAGTATCAGATCTAAAGAAAAAGTAATAAAGTGTAATCATATAGCACGTTTAATTTAATTACATTATATTTACGAATGGTTTTGAAGTGTGTGCCATAAATGGTAGGTTTGCAACACAATGTAGGGCCTTTTTTTGTAGGATAATAATATTATTTATGGATTGCTTTGTTCCGTTACCTCAAATTAAGTTGCAATAGCACAGATGTGATGAGAACGTGTCTTAAATATCGAAAGCGTTTGAGGAACTGGCCATACACGCTGACTCAGTACCATATCTCAGTACGTCTAAGACCTTGCAAAGTTTATTTTGTAAAAAGTTCCATATGGTGATTCCATTTCATATATCGGGAAAAATAACACCTAAGACTTTGCTGTAGAAGAAAATTCAATTCAAGTGAAGCTCGTATTGCCTCACTCGTGTCGGCGTCGGTGTGTGATGTTGGCGTACGAAAAAACCCAAGCCGCGCGAAAATAAAAATTGCTCGTCGGGCTGCGAGCAATGTTTATTTAAATCCACCGACCTTCGGGTTGCGAGACCACCACGCTAACCGATTCAGTCACTGCTTGTTTTTTCTTACATGGTATTTATTGCGTCATTTATATGCGAGGAAAAATGCTATATGCGAAAAACGTGCAAGCACTATCTAACATATTTACTATTGATGGTCTAGAAAGGACCTAAAATTTCGTCGAGCACACCATGCACACACAAAAAACTTCAAGTAGCTTTGAGCTTAAAAGGTTGGCAACGACAAGCAACGTAACAAGAGGTGGTACCACTCAGGTTGAAACTCTGTCAAGTCATACATGTCCTTCAAGTGACCAATCATTTGAGCATAGGGAAATTTCGAGGAAACAGCAGGTTCAGCGTTTCTATCCAACATGCGTGTCTTCCATAAGCTATGTAGTCCAATTAAGAAAAACATATCAAAGGCACGTCTTCTTCGTGGGTGCAATCATGTATCGGATGGTATGGTGATTCAAATGAAGTATTTGTTGAGAGTTCTTTGGAGCACATCCCAAAATAATATTGCGTCTTTACAACTTAGCATGCAATGCTAAGTCTCAGGTACATCCCAAAAGTGACAATTCACAGTGGATACAAAAATTCCTTTTTTGTGTAACCAAGTTTTCACATGTAATGTTTCACTGTGTAATTTAAAGAAAAGCGTTTTTGTACGTGGGGATAAAGGCTTGCAGAAACGATGGAACCCAGCCTTCAGGACGCAACACCAGGAGAGAAGTAGACGGACACACGCTGGGACTTGCAACAAGTTTAATGAAAAAGAACCACACAGAAGTTCGCAGGGAAGCCTGAGCGCGCATGCGTCGTACATACCACGTGACAATCAAAGAAAAGAACACTGAATGATACCTAGTAACCACATTTTTCTAAATAAGCTATCTCTTTCTTTGACAGTGATAACGAGGGCACACTAACACATAGATTGTGATGTTTTTGGGTATGGTACGCTTCAATCAGTTCACGTTCGTAACGTGTGGTTCCCTTGCCTATAATTTGTGCGTCTTCCAAAAGAGGCGAGCAGCCGCACACTCGGCAATGAGAAGGCAGGTTTGCTACTCATCCTGACGTGACAGACGTTTCGTGTTCTTTTAAGCGGATATTAATACAACGCCCCGTCTGGCCTATATACAGGCGACCAAACTTCGACGGTATGCGATAAACAACATTTTTGATGCAATTATGGCTGGTACTGCAGGCACTTCTAGATTTATGATTTTCAATCCTAGCGCATAGACTTGACATCTTGCATGGCGGCGAAAACACAACACGAACGCCGTGCCTTGTGGCAACTTTTTTCACATTGTGGGAAACCTTGTGGATATACGGCATGACTTCCATTCGCTTACGGTCCTCACAGGCAGTGTTGCGTTCTCTGCCTTCTGTTTCTTTTTTCAACTTTTTCAGT
This sequence comes from Dermacentor silvarum, assembly GCF_013339745.2. Lineage (NCBI taxonomy): Eukaryota > Metazoa > Arthropoda > Arachnida > Ixodida > Ixodidae > Dermacentor > Dermacentor silvarum. The sequence goes on from NC_051161.1 coordinate 1,990,664, forward strand.
TTTGTCTGAAACTGTCCCAGCGTGCTAGTCCCAGCGTGTGTCCGTCCACTTCTCTCCTGGTGTTTGCGTCCTGAAGGCTGGGTTCCATCGTTTCTACAAGTATGTACCAACACGCCCAGCAACACTCTCTTCTGGGATAAAGGCATCATGCGGACTCGTTTAAGTACGTCATGCCCTGGCAAATTGGAGAATGTAGAGCGGTAAAGGAGAGGTGGGAAAATGATATATAAAAAATCTTTATACAGTTGTTTTCTGGATCCTGTGTAGATATACTGAGTAGAAAATCGAACCAAGAGGAACTGCGCAGCGAAATATACTTCATACATAAAACCCCACAAACAAGGTCGTTGAGAATATATCGGAAGAGCGTAAGTTTGGGCATGTTGGTATTCCATGACTTTTTAGCACACGAAGAGGGACGAGAAGTACGACGCGGACACAGCGCTGTGCCCGCGTCGTGTTCCACGTCCCTTTTCGGGCGCTAAAAAGTAAAATTAAATTCCAAATTGGGTTATCGACTAATTCATACAAGTTAACTTAGTCGATGCATTTTTCAGCCACTGTCGATTCAACATACGCGCCCTATAAAGTGGGATTTTATATGCATGAAGAGGTAGACGCGGCGCCCGCAGCTGGCGCGCGCGAGCCACAATAAAACCCCTTGATAATTCTAAAGTACCGCCACTATTTGTACTCTGCCGCCGGCGCGCGACCTCCTCGCCTCCTCCTCATCCCTCGCGAGTCCCCTCCACGGCAGACGGTCTTGCGCCCGTTTTCCTGCACGATGATTGGTCTCTCTGTCGTTGCCTTTGGAAACGAGTGGAGCTTGCGTTTTACTTGTGTTTTGCTTTTTCGTTCGCGCCATTTTGCACCTTAGCTCGGTTGGCTCGGCGTATAGAAAACGGCGCACTAACATTGCACGCTGTTTCGTGCACTGTCTGCTAGCGCTATGCCGTGCTGCTGGGCATATAACTGCAGCAAGAAGCGTGATGATGGTTATGCAGTTTTTACGATACCGCAAGGAAAGACTGATGGCTTGCGCAAGAAGCAGTGGCTGCGCAACATTAGCCGAAAGAACTTTGTTCCGACAAGGAACAGTATTGTTCGCGAGGTAAGGTGCCTTTCTTATTGCTCATATCCCCCAATGCTGCATTTTTTCAATTCTTCCGGCCTGCTCGTTAGTGTTTTTGTTGTGGCAATTTGTACGTTGCATAAAAATGGCGTTCTTCTCAGAATGCTGAATATTCTGCTGGGACTCCATCACCTCGCACGTCGTCAACTGTTATTCAATCGGAAATGCAGCATATAGATTCTGCTTTCCACTGAACATGTATACCCGAAGATACAGCCTCTCGATCGCACTTTTCGTGATTGTTAGGATCCGTTGCCTGTTTTACTGAAAATCGGAATACCAGCTTGTAGAGGAGCTATTTACAGCTTCGATGTGTGCGTCAGTCACTTAAATACAATGAATGCAGGGCCTGAAAAAAATTTGTGGGAAGTATACCCGTGGTATTGCAGGTAATGAGCGCCAGCAGTTGGATATGTTTCAAGGTAAGCGTTTGAGGTACAGAAGTAACGTGACCTAATGAAGGCCAGAAGCGAGCCAAATCATGTCCAGCTGTGTATAATAGAGTATTTATGATTAGCAAAGTAAATTCATGACTGATTAGTGATTGGATTAAGGTGGTTTAAGGTCGATTAAGGTTAAATAAGGAGGGCTAAGGTCGATTAAGGAGGATTAAGTGGGATTAGGGTGGCTTAGGGTAGATCAAGATGTAATAAGGAGGATTAGGGTGGATTAACGTCGAATAACGTGCATGAAGGAGGATTAAGATGGATTAAGGTCGATTAAAGTATTAAGCAGGATTAGGGTGGATTAAGGTCGAATAAGGTGGATTAAGGAGGATTAGGGTGCATTGAGGTGGATTAAGGTCTACTAAGGTCTATTAAGGAGGATAAGAGTGGATTAAGATCGAATAAGGTGCGAGAAGGTGGATTGAGGTGAATTACAGTAGATTTTACAAGACTGGCATTCGCGTCTCTTAGACGATAGCTAAGGACACCTGGTAGTCTTTTTCAGTTCTTGAATTTGCTTTGAACTGGGCTGCCATGCACGCGTGAGTGGGTGACAATTATTATTTGGTTTTCTCACGGATACAGGCAATGTGCAGCAGGCGATGACGCACCCTTGCTGTTGAGTTCTAGGCGGAGGCCGGGAATCTTCGCTTTAATAGCGAATGCGTTACAATCACCTTTCTTCGGTTTTGTTCTGTGGGTAAACCTTATCCATCCATGTAACACGAGCCGATTTCATTGTAACAGTGCGGTTTGATTACGAAGGTTGATCGATAAATAATGATTATGGCTATGATGTAGCAACGCAGGGAATATTATGTAGGCAATAATAATGTTTAGCACTGCAGCGTATTAGCCACTTGTACTTGTATAAAGGACGTTTTATTCATCCTGCCTGAGTGATTAACTCTTCGATAAATGTTCTAGCTACATTTCACTGAAGACAAATTTGAAAAAGAAAAGCTGAAGCCCAACGCAGTTCGAACAATTTTCTCCCACCGACCTGTCGTGAAGCACAGAAAGCCCCCTCGACAGCGGCATGAACCTCGTACTGACAGTAGTAAGTGATTGCTGCTGCTTGCTCCTTGTCCCGCCTCTAAGGATTTCAGCAATAATGATCTCGGTCGCTTAACGACGCAGCCAACGACACTATGATCCGTTATGCAGAGCCTCTCGCCACCGCATGTTTGCCTGCAATCTACAATGCGTCAGCAATAGGGCCCCCCGCTAATCAAAATCACAATTGTAACTATCCTACTACATAATTTAATGGTATGTCGGTGTGAACTATCAAAATACCTTATCCAGAGGCGTTTCTTTTGCCTAAAATATAGAATGCCTTCTCCCATAGGTATACCGAGTATTTTTTTAAGCTTCATTGACACCGACGCCTAAAGAATAATCTGAAAATACCTTTGCTCAGCTTCTATTATTGTGGGCGATGAGTGGTTGCCGGCACCGCTTCATCGCACTTAAATTGCGCAACCATCCTATTCAATGCAGAAACCACAGCACAAAAGCTACTTTGACATTGAGACAAACACATGGACGTACGATGCACTCACCACTAATTCATTATAAGAAGGCACGCTGAATATAACACCTGCGGTGCACATGCACGAAAAAACTGCCAACCACAGAGCGATTTGTCACAAGCAATACTAGATCAGATGCACAAAGTAAAGCAGCGTATCATGCGGCAGAAAAAATAACTGGAGTGTAGAACTCGCCTCAAAGCTCCTTTTACATCAGTGTGTGTCATTCATACGGCTTTAAGATTGCCGGGATATGGGGGGATGCCAGCGGCCCTCTGCCTCGACACACCGCGCCCCGCGGTCGGCGCATGCCTGCGCATCAACCGCGGTCCGGTACAAGCTCGAGGAAACAATAGACGACAACCACGTGTACACTCGGAAAGCATTTATTACGACTGCAACTAACACTTCGAGCAGGCCAGCTAGCTATAGTTGACATCGCTGAGGGTTCCCTCGAAGAGAATAATACACTAGGTAAAGAAGGGCTTCCGACTTACCAACTAGGGAATACAGGGGGGGCGCGGCGTTTGCCGCGGCAAGAACGCGGTTGACTAACCACGTGCGGGAATACGGGAGCGACGGCGGAGCCTTCCGCCGTCGCCGCTTGCTGGAGACCAAAGAGACGCGAGCGATATCAGCGGGATCTCACGTGACCCACCCGGCGGCGCTGATAGCGCTTGCGATTCCCGCGCGCCGCCCGCGGAAGGAAAATTTCCCCTCTCCCTGGCACGCATGCGCTTGACGCGACGTTCGCTGCCCGTGCGGCGTTTATGGGACCCGAGGATTCCCACATCCCTCCACCCTTAAATATTGCCCTACGGCGGAGAAATCGCTGGAACGACGGCATTGACCAAGTATCCGGGCAGATGCGATGGTAAACTCCGGCAGGAAATGTCCGAATCCACGTTGATAGGCAGCACAGTCCTTTGTGGCGGCCGCCCACATGTGGCAGCCGTCACAGTGGTTGACGATGACGGGGGCTGAAGATGGCTTGCCCTCAAGGTGCGCGCCGCAATGTCCACCCGGGAACAGCGGGTCAGGACTTTCTCGAAGCGGCGAGCGCGCCGGCACGATGAACCTCGCACCGACTCATCCTCATGGGAGTGTATGATGATGGGCCTCCCTCATTGTGGCTGCCATGTGTTACTGCATCGGGACGCGAACAGGGAGGAGCCTCCGCTGCAATTTGAGGCCGAGACAGCAGGCAGGGACGTGGACGGTGGCAGCAATAACAAGTCCAGGCGGCTTCACTCGTTCTGCAAAGTCGCTCAAATGCACTCCACAAACACTTAGAATTAAGGCAGTAGAGGTCGCCGCAGCGTCGGCCGTCTGACACGATGCTGAACCACCCGTCTACCGCATAGCTTTATGCGGTAACGAGAAAAAAAAACAATCCAGTTCGTTTGAATGAAGTTATTCGCTTCGACCGAATTTTTCCGGTCCGATACAGCGCGAAAGTGGGCAATGCTCGTATGAACAAAGCGCTCTCTGGTCCCCCGAGATTTCGGTTATTCCGCCCGCAAACTATTGAGTTCAACTGAACAAAATAAGCTTTCTATTTCGAACGAGGTTTCTCCGCTCGAGCGAGTATAGTAGAACTAGCGAATCCGGTTGCACCCGCTAAATGTCACGGCATGGTCGTCTTCGAACATGCGACCGGCAGCTCCGCAGAGCCTTAGGCCTAATCGCGTCCATGACGGATACCAATGCCACAAAAGACCCATAAAGGGTTCCAATGAGCCGCCGCGAGGAGATGCAGGCTTAGCTAAGTGGTGCCCGCTCGCTGCTCAACACGCAGCTTCGGAGCAGACTCCTGGGACTGCGCCCCGCTCCCAGAGCCAAAGATACAGAAAGGAGGCTATTTACATATGTACAGGGAAAATCGACCACCGCGTCGGCTGCTGCACTCACTCGCTTCGGGCGTACTCTTAAAAGAAAACTTGCTGCAAATCTACATCTACACGAGTTCGGTGGCACTGGTGCAGCGTTAACTCGTCCTCAAGAAAGCACATGCCCAATCTAGCTAGCAATCACGCCTTCGGTTGAGGCCTAACGCTGGTCCGGACAAAGCCTTCAG
>NC_051161.1:1995953-2015952 GCF_013339745.2 Dermacentor silvarum
TCGGGACGCGAACAGGGAGGAGCCTCCGCTGCAATTTGAGGCCGAGACAGCAGGCAGGGACGTGGACGATGGCAGCAATAACAAGTCCAGGCGTCTTCACTCGTTCTGCAAAGTCGCTCAAATGCACTCCACAAACACTTAGAATTAAGGCAGTAGAGGTCGCCGCAGCGTCGGCCGTCTGACACGATGCTGAACCACCCGTCTACCGCATAGCTTTATGCGGTAACGAGAAAAAAAAACAATCCAGTTCGTTTGAATGAAGTTATTCGCTTCGACCGAATTTTTCCGGTCCGATACAGCGCGAAAGTGGGCAATGCTCGTATGAACAAAGCGCTCTCTGGTCCCCCGAGATTTCGGTTATTCCGCCCGCAAACTATTGAGTTCAACTGAACAAAATAAGCTTTCTATTTCGAACGAGGTTTCTCCGCTCGAGCGAGTATAGTAGAACTAGCGAATCCGGTTGCACCCGCTAAATGTCACGGCATGGTCGTCTTCGAACATGCGACCGGCAGCTCCGCAGAGCCTTAGGCCTAATCGCGTCCATGACGGATACCAATGCCACAAAAGACCCATAAAGGGTTCCAATGAGCCGCCGCGAGGAGATGCAGGCTTAGCTAAGTGGTGCCCGCTCGCTGCTCAACACGCAGCTTCGGAGCAGACTCCTGGGACTGCGCCCCGCTCCCAGAGCCAAAGATACAGAAAGGAGGCTATTTACATATGTACAGGGAAAATCGACCACCGCGTCGGCTGCTGCACTCACTCGCTTCGGGCGTACTCTTAAAAGAAAACTTGCTGCAAATCTACATCTACACGAGTTTGGTGGCACTGGTGCAGCGTTAACTCGTCCTCAAGAAAGCACATGCCCAATCTAGCTAGCAATCACGCCTTCGGTTGAGGCCTAACGCTGGTCCGGACAAAGCCTTCAGGCTTCCGCGCGTCCGAACCGATCGTCGTCCCGTTTTCCAAGAGCTTGCCCCACGTTGGGCGCCAAAATGTCGGGATATTGGGGGGGATCGCCCACGGCCCTCTGCCTCGACACACCGAGCCCCGCGGTTGGCGCATGCGTGCGCATCAACAGCGTTTCGGTACAAGCTCGAGGAAACAATAGACGACAACCACGTGTACACTCGGAAAGCATTTATTACGACTGCAACTAGCACTTCGAGCAGGCCAGCTAGCTATAGTTGACATCGCTGAGGCTTCCCTCGAAGAGAATAATACACTAGGTAAAGAAGGGCTTCCGACTTACCAACTGGGGAATACGGGGGGGGGGGGGGCGGCAAGAACGCGGTTGACTAACCACGTGCGGGAATACGGGAGCGACGGCGGAGCCTTCCGCCGTCGCCGCTTGCTGGAGACCAAAGAGACGCGGGCGATATCAGCGGGATCTCACGTGACCCACCCGGCGGCGCTGATAGCGCTTGCGATTCCCGCGCGCCGCCCGCGGAAGGAAAGTTTCCCCTCTCCCAACTCTCCCTGGCACGCATGCGCTTGCCGCGACGTTCGCTGCCCGTGCGGCGGTTATGGGACCCGAGGATTCCCACATCCGTGCCGCGGCAAGAACGTGGTTGACTAACCACGTGCGGGAATACGGGAGCGGCGGCGGAGAATTCCGCCATCGCCGCTTGCTGGAGACCAAAGAGACCCGGGCGATATCAGCGGGATCTCACGTGACCCACCCGGTGGCGCTGATAGCGCTTGCGATTCCCGCGCGCCGCCCGCGGAAGGAAAGTTTCCCCTCTCCCTGGCACGCATGCGCTTGACGCGACGTTCGCTGCCCGTGCGGCGGTTATGGGACCCGAGGATTCCCACAAGATGAAATCAACCTCCTCATAAACGTTTCCTTCAGCATTCTCCATGCTGCTATCACCATTTTTCAACATTTTCTACGCCACTGGGGCGCGCAACTTGCCCAATATCATGCGCCTCCGTCGAATTCTGCGGCCCGTCCGCGGGAGCCCAGGCGCAATAGCGTGCCGTGCGCAGCGCGCGCTGCCGGCGGGCGAATAAAATCGAGGAGGAAAGCGCCGCGGGGAGGAGAGTGTCGCTACTTTCAAATTATCAAGGGGCTTTACGCCATACCCCCAGCCAATTACAGGCGTCCCCTCCCTCCGGAGGAGGGGAAGGGTGTGATCGCGTGTTGGCTTGCCTCGCGCACGCCGTTTCCCGCCAGTTAAGGCCCGACCATAGAGAAAGGAATTCAACAAGAGCGGACACCCTCATAGAGCCCAGCGGCCGAATTGACTGCAGCGCGTCAAGCGGTCGGCATCAATCACTTCCGTTTTCGGTTTTGGGCGCGCACATTTTGAACGCTAGCTAGCGCGCCGGCTGCGCCCCCCCCCCCCTTTTTTTTTTTTCTTTCTTTTTTGCTCGACCGCGCACGGTGTTCGTGCGGAATCGGTTTATTGTTTGGTAAAAATGATTGCGAACGATCTTGTCAAGTCCCATCGAATCTGTTCTATTTGCAATTTCACAAAGTAGACGCAAGACCCCTTGTGAAATGAGATAATTATTTTGCTCGATATAAAAGCTCGTTCCGCGCTTTTTGTGAGTTCATCCAACGTTGTGACCCCAGGTAAGCAGTAGTTGCCGTATGAAGCTCCACCGGACGGCATCAGCTGAAAAGTACATTACAAGCATGTTACATTTACAAGCACGTAACAGCATGTTACAAGCATGTGTCATTTTGGTATTCAGACATAGGAATACTGCGTGTAGAGGCGAAACGTGCGAAAGCGGTGAATGGGTGGCATTACAAATAAAAGCAATTCGCTTTTACATACATGGCGTAGAAAATACCCGACTCATCCCAAACAAAACTATAAAATATGAAAACATCTGATTTCCAAGCAGTCCCCCATTTCCGGTCATTATTTACTGCACTTTAGCAGCACAAATACACGGGCGACTTCGCGTTTCCAAAACTTGGCCTCGGGCGACGCGACGGTACGCTACATACAGAGACGGACGCAACGGAGGCTCCAAGACAGACTATGCTAGACGTTCGCAGAATGCCTTCTACTCGCACTCATGACAAATGCGTGGGTGCAAAGCCTGTTTTCAGTCCTTTGAAGAAGGAATTTTCGACTTAGATATTTCTGATATGTCCCTAGGCGTTATCTTTTGCGCGTTCTGCCGGCGCCAGCAACATACTCCCATGTTATCACTCTTGGCAATCGCCCTTCGCGTTTTCGAAAGGCGTGAGTACCGGAAGAAGGTATATGTTGTTGCGTGGCCACAAAAACGTCACAAACTTGTCCCTCTAAGATTCATTACACGCCAAACTAAGTTTGTCACCACGGCCGAGCTGCCTATCGATAACTGCGTCACAGTGCGCTGTGCGGCCAGCGTGCCTCAAAAGTAACCCAAAAAGTAACGAAATTACTTTTCAGTAATGTCTGGCGTCAGCGAAAGCGGCACAAACTTCTAGCAAGAAGCACAAGACTACGCACCACGGCCGAGTTGGTTCTCGCTAACGACGTCACAGAGCGCTGTGCAGCCAGTGTGCCTCAACAGAACCGAAATAAGTTACAATAATCCCCTAGGATGCGTCGGAAACATGTCGCAGCACGATTCATTAATTCAAATTAAGTGCGCCAGGACGGGCGAGTTGTTTTTCGCGAACTGCGTCTAAAGTCTCGGTCCCGTGCCGAAAGCCTAATTGCGTCGTAGACTGTGAAACAAAATTTTTCACCTTGCCGTAGTCCAATAGTGCAGTGGTGTGTTGTCCCAGTGCAGAAGGAATGCAAGAATACGCCGGGATCCCAAGAAACCAAGCCACCAAGCTACATTTAAAAAAAGGAGACAGACGGGTCGCCGCGGGCGAGCGCTCAAACGCGCAGCCGTCCTCGCTCGCTTCGGTGGAATGTCTGGCGGATGACGCATGCATCAGGCGCGTCATTGGCCTGTCGCTAGGTAACGCAAGAAAAAATAAGTCGCAGTTTAAGTTCATTTATACGCAAAACGGTTTAGTTTTCGCGTCAAGGAATAAAAAAAAATAAAACAATGTCTGTTAACTTAATTTCAGTTTCTTTTTTTGTTCGATGCTCACGGCAGCTAACGTTCGGCATCAATACTATAGCGTGACGTGTTTTCTGTTGCCGAGTGTCCCCTCTTGTTGAATTTCCTTCTCTATGGCCCAGCAGTCAGATGGGGAGGCCGCGTTTGGTTCATTCTGCAGAAGAGCAGGCTGTGTTGAAGGAACGGTGGCTTCAGCGGGCCCGTGTACGTCTCAAATGCTTAAAACGAACCAACCCCTCCCTAAGGGTTGAACAAGTTTTGCGTGCACCCCTGTTCCCGGTAGGGGAGGGGACTAAATTTTATTACGATAGCAATTATATGGACACTTCAGGCGGATTTCTGCCGTCGTCGTCGCCGTCAGGTTCCGTATAAAGTTCAAGGGCGATAAAATCGTCTCCGCGCACCGTATGCTGTATGTGTGAGTGGAAGTGCGCGAGGGACACGCGCTTTCACGGAGGGCGAACGCACGGCGGAGAGCAAACGCGACCGTCGCGCGAAAGGCTGGCGGGGTGGGGGGGGGGGGGCGTTGTGCTGCGGCACCAACGGCGCAAGGAAAAATGGCGAGTCAGTCTCGCACGCGAAAGGAGGAAAGTGGGAAGGCAGCGCGGGAGGGAGGGGGGGCGGCTTCTACTCCGCCAGAAACTGCGTACTTGCACTTTACCCGGCTGCTGCGGTCGCCCGCACCGTATCTTGAAAGCGATCTGCAGACGGCTCATAGCTTTGTATGAGCTGAGCGTTCGCCGCTCAGTTTCCGTTGAAGGGATAAGGCCGTTTCACATCGCGCGATTGGAGCGAAAAAAATCGTTCTGTCGCGCACGTCGCAGAGCGATTTTCGCTGGCAGCTTTCACAGGCGTCTTTGCGATTTCCGTCGCAGCGACGCCCGAGGTTGCTCCCTGCTCACAAAGTATCCATGCCTGTATCGTTAAATAAAAACAACATGGAAACTAGTCAAATATTACAATTTCATATTATTTTTTTGAAAATAGAATAGTACACAATTTTTCAGCCTTTAAACGCGTTGAGACTGCGATCGCTTAGTCCGCAGTTGCGGCTAGTGAAAATGCTGCACAAACCGCATAAGCGTGCGGCGTGGTGGGGTGGTTTTGTTTTGTACACTCTAGTTGTGTTGTTGCGGTACGATGGAAGCCACAACTCTTCTCCTGGAGGAGTATTTGCCTCCCCTAAAGAAGAAACTACTATCACGGCCGCTGGATTAAAAAAAAAAAGAAAAGTTTTTTTAATCCTTTTTTTTTACCTTTTTTTATCCAGCGGCTGTGCTACTATTAAGTGTGCAAGTGCCTGGCACAATTTGTAGCAATGAAGACGTTGACGACGGCGACGATCGTGAGGGTACGTGCCGTATGAAGGCGGCTCCTGGATAGCATGCAGCTTCTTCTTTTAAATGAACTGTGCGAGTTGGAGAAAACAAAAATTGTTGATGAAGCTCCTGAGCCACAGGCGCTGGTGGGTACGCTATGTTAAAACATCATTGAAACTTGTCATATGTAAGAGGCCGCCGGTGGCGCGAAAAAGAAAAGGAGCACGAGAAACACGGGGTTCCGAACGGCGCAAGCGCGCGAGGCGCACGAACCGAGGCATAGTCGAGAGATGAACGGCGCTGTCCGTGGAGTTTCAACGTGGCACCGGGTCAGGAAGGTCGCATCTCTAGCTACGTTCTGGCGACGGGAGACTTGGGGGTCTGGTTGAGTCCGCGACGCTGGCCGTCCAAGGTGTGGCCGTTGACCTCGGCAAGTTCGGGCGAGGCTCCTGGACGGGCTGCAGCTTCTCACGGCAGGACCAGGCACCCCAGAGAGGATCCCCCTTCTGCGGCAGACCGGCACGTTTGATTGTCCTCGGGACGCCACGTCGGCACTCCTGAAGAAGTTGCGACGCAACCCGACGCTAGGCCTAGGCAGGTGGGCCTAAGCTACGGCGAACGCCATCAATGACGAGCTGATGAGCTCGCCACCGACGGAGCACTGACGAGCTCACCACCGACAAAAGAGAACGCGAGTCGTCGGCATCTACGGCAGCATCGACACCCGAAGGAATACGACTTGGACCCGACGTAAGGAACTTCAAGTCAGCGGTCCGTAAGAGCCCACGTTTTGTTTGCGACGCAGTTAGACCGGGGCCAAGGTGGTCAGACTTTGGCGAGCAAAAGCTAAGACTGACCGAGAGATTTTAAGGCGGAGCGAGGCTCCGAAACTGAGATAGTTCTGTTTAAGTAGTTTGTAGTTAATCTGAGTTTGCTGTTTGAGTTCCAGTGAAGAATTTTGTTGAACCAATTTTAGTTTCGCGTGCCTTTAGTTTTGACTATCGGTTTTAGTGTTGCGTGCCGCGTGCTTTTACCATCCTTGTAAATATTAAATCCTCGTTTGCTGTGCCGCCAGTCGTGTCTCTCCTCCATCCAGAGTAGCGCATGCACGCAACTCTCCACACTCCCAAGTAAAGGTGACAAAATATTGGCGATCCGTTCCAGGATTATATCTTAGCCCAGTCACTGATACTCGGGAGTAGCAAAGATGGAGTGGGAGCGTTTGGCGGCAATAACAAAGGATTTGAATATGTCTAAGGATGAGGCGATGGCATTTTTCGAGTACACGCAACAGGAGAAGGAAAAACAGCACAAAAGCGAGAAAGAAATTTTAGAACTAAAAAAAAATTAGACTAGCGGAGATGGGCGCAGGTTCTCGTGACTGCACAAGTTCACCCGGATCGGCGTCATCCAACTCAACTTCGCCCAGACCAAAGCAAATTTGCCCTCGGAAATTAATGGCTCCTTTTGATGAGCGTAGGGACGATTTAGATGCGTACTTGCATCGTTTTGAAATAATAGCGGTCGGGCAAGGCTGGGCAAGGAACGAGTGGGCTAGCGCCTTAAGCCTGTGTCTAGTTGGTGAGGCTTTGAGTGTGTTCGGACGGATGCCCGCCGAAGAGAGTCTAGACTACGATAAAGTAAAAAAACACTTTATTGCAAAGATTCCGGCTAACCGCTGAGGGTTTTCGCGAAAAGTTCAGGTCATGCAAGCCGGAAGACGCGAAAACTGGAAAACAGTTTGCATGTAGATTAACAAACTACTTCGAGAGATGGATGGAGTTATCGGAGGCCAACAAGACATATGAAGGGGTGCGGGACAAGGTCGTAGGAGAGCAATTTCTCGCCAGGTGCAGCGACAGTCTGGCGGTATTCCTCAAAGAGAGGAAATTAAAAACAGTGGAGGAGATGGCAGCGCACTCAGATCAGTTTGTAGAGGCGCAGGGTCTAAGGAATTTAAGAAAGAGTGGCAAGGACGCGCCGATGGCAGCTGCAGGTGAGACGAGGAATCGGGGTCCAATGAACAGGCAAGGGACGCCACAAAGATGTTTTCTTTGTAACCGGCTGGGATATATAGCAATGAACTGTCGGGCGAAGGATAGTAGACGTGGTCCACCAGTGGTTTGCCAGCTATGTCAAAAGAGAGGGCATGGAGCGCACGAATGCAGATCAGGATACGCAGACAAAGCTGCATGTATGATGAAAGGTAAAGATTAGGGTGAGCCGAGAGAAAAGAACATGCCCGTGGTGGAGGGAGAAGTTCAAGGACGCAGGGCCACAGTTTTGAGAGACACGGGGGCGAACACAGTATTGGTTAGGGAAAGTCTGGTACCATCAGAGAACATGACCGGCTATTTCAAACCAGTCATTTTGGCCGACAGGTCCGTTAAGTATTTGCCAGAGGCGCAAATTCAAGTTTCGACACCATTTTTTACGGGATTGGTCACAGCTAGGTGTGTAGAAGATCCTCTGTTTGACTTGATTTTGGGGAATGTATCAGGGGTGAGAAGGGCGGATGACCCAGACCCTAACTGGAAGAGGACAGAAGATTTAGAGAAGAGAGAAAAGCCAGAAACGCTAGAAGAGGAATCACCTGATGTAGAGGTAGCAGCGGCAGTACAAACGCGAGCCAAGAGTAAGAGTACTAAACCCTTAAAACCATTACCGGTCACGAACATTAAAGGGTTGAGCATAACGGTCGCTGAGTTCAAGGAATTACAGGAGAAAGACGAATCATTGCAGAAGTGCGTACAGAAGATAGGGGAAGTAGTACGAAGACAAGGAAGTCGAAACGTAGCGGAGTTTTTCAAGAAGAACGACTTATTATACCGGAGGTGTGTGTTCAGTTCGGGAAGAGAGGTTCAGCAATTGATGGTCCCAAAGAAACTGAGAGATAGAGTACTGAAGTTAGGGCACGATAACGTAACGGCAGGCCACCAGGGAATAAAAGACACTTTAGAAAAAAATAACAGAAGATTTCTTTTGGATCGGGGTACAGAGCGACGTGAGGAGATACGTCAGGTCATGTGACGTATGTCAAAAGACTATGGCTAAGGGGAAAAACGAGAATATGAGTGTGTGCACGATTGCTGAAGGGAAGGACACAGGCAGACTAGATAGTGCCCATGACGCCGTAAAGAAGCTCACGACCGGAGAACCCTTGGTTCAGGTTAACCGGGAGAAGAGGATGGACAACATCCTGATCGAGGTTTATATACCCGAAGAGCGGAAGAGAGTGGAAGAAGTGGTTTCACCTCGGAAAGGTAGGAAGTCTATAAGTGATGTTGAGTCCAGGGAACTAGACGTGATGGGACATTTGGACTCCGAGAAAAAGGGCGAAGGGGATAGATACACAAATCGCCCTAGACATGTAACGCGTAAGCGTAGGAAAAAGATTCGCAAGAGATGGAAAAAATAGGGCAGACGCAATGGTCAGAACCAAAAGGAAAAACATTTAGGAATGGCATGCGGAACAATGCGGGATTCAGAAATGTGTATAGAAAGGAAAACACTAGCAGTACCTACGCATATCTAGGGCATGTGGAGTGTTGTAAAATATGTCTAGGCCCAAAGTTTATTCATGTGAGAGTGTCTCAGAACATTAGATAGTGAACATTGTGAACAGTCGAGTGAAGTGCATTAGGTGATGAAATATGCATAAAGTGAACTCTTAAACGTGGTGAACAGTGCAACTGGTGAATTGTGCGGTGAAGTGTGTGGTGGTGTTGTGTGGTGCATCAAGTCTTCACATGAACCGGCACCAATGTCACTACGAGGAGTCACAGTCATCACCCGAACGTCACCCCCTCCCCCCACAGATCAGGAGTAAGCAGCTTTTGGAAAAAAATACTCTCAAAAAGGGGACCCATGTCATATGTAAGAGGCCGCCGGTGGCGCGAAAAAGAAAAGGAGCACGAGAAACGCGGTTCCGAACGGCGCAAGCGCGCGAGGCGCACGAACCGAGGCATAGTCGAGAGATGAACGGCGCTGTCCGTGGAGTTTCAACGTGGCACCGGGTCAGGAAGGTCGCATCTCCAGCTACGTTCTGGCGACGGGAGACTTGGGGGTCTGGTTGAGTCCGCGACGCTGGCCGTCCAAGGTGCGGCCGTTGACCTCGGCAAGTTCGGGCGAGGCTCCTGGACGGGCTGCAGCTTCTCACGGCAGGACCAGGCACCCCAGAGAGGATCCCCCTTCTGCGGCAGACCGGCACGTTTGATTGTCCTCGGGACGCCACGTCGGCACTCCTGAAGAAGTTGCGACGCATCCCGACGCTAGGCCTAGGCAGGTGGGCCTAAGCTACGGCGAACGCCATCAATGACGAGCTGATGAGCTCGCCACCGACGGAGCACTGACGAGCTCACCACCGACAAAAGAGAACGCGAGTCGTCGGCATCTACGGCAGCATCGACACCCGAAGGAATACGACTTGGACCCGACGTAACGAACTTCAAGTCAGTGGTCCGTAAGAGCCCACGTTTTGTTTGCGACGCAGTTAGACCGGGGCCAAGGTGGTCAGACTTTGGCGAGCAAAAGCTAAGACTGACCGAGAGACTTTAAGGCGGAGCGAGGCTCCGAAACTGAGATAGTTCTGTTTAAGTAGTTTGTAGTTAATCTGAGTTTGCTGTTTGAGTTCCAGTGAAGACTTTTGTTAAACCAATTTTAGTTTCGCGTGCCTTTAGTTTTGACTATCGGTTTTAGTGTTGCGTGCCGCGTGCTTTTACCATCCTTGTAAATATTAAATCCTCGTTTGATGTGCCGCCAGTCGTGTCTCTCCTCCATCGAGAGTAGCGCATGCACGCAACTCTCCACACTCCCGAGTAAAGGTGACAAAACTGGTGCGCGACATTGCTCAGCTGAGCTTCCAACACGCGGTAAAACAGGAAAGTGCCTATTTCGACGGCGCTTGCTGTAACGTCATGTTGCTCCGCCCACATCGCACCAATTGATCGCTGCGACTAAGCGACGGAAATTCCAACATGTTGGAATCCCGTCGCGGAGAGCCTGCGACGTCGCGGCGGTCGCTGAGCGACGGAATTCGCTGTGTCGCTGTGTGAAAATCGCGCCATGTGAAACGGCCTATAAACCGCACGAACATTCGCTCACTGCTGCCACCCCGCTTCCTCACGCCAGCGTTTTGACAGTGGTAGTGTGCGGTGGTCGAGTGTTTACTTGTGCTCGCTGACAACGTGCTTGTTAATTCAGCTAGTAGGCGAATGTGTCCAAGTTTATACAGCCGATAAAACTACTATCCTTACTCCGTATAGCTCTCTACTAATTTGCGAGTAGCAGGCCAGAGCTAGTTACAGCTCAGGCCGACCTCTCTGCCTTCCTGTAAATAAATTTCTCTCTCTCTCTCTGCTATTGCAATTGATGCTTCGTTTTTCGGGCGAAACTGCGACTTTATTTTAAAATGCGAAGCTTTTCTTGGCGAAAATTTGCTACTTTGACAGTATCTATCTATCTATCTATCTATCTATCTATCTATCTATCTATCTATCTATCTATCTATCTATCTATCTAGCCGCCTACGTCATTGTGCTCTCATGGTCGTTTTATTAACTTGGTATGTACCAAAATTGGCATACTATGACAAGAGTATATGACGAACATAAATGATACGTCGTGACTTGAACATGCGTGTCATGTAGGTCCTGAAACAGCCGCCTACGTCTTGGTTCTCTCATGGTCGTTTCATTAACTTGGTAGTTACCAGAATTGATATAGTATGACAGGAGTGTATGACGAACATAAGTGATAGGTCATGACCAAAATGTCATGACATGCGTGTCATGTAGGTTATGACAATGACCCAGCGAAAAAGGTTAAAACCCAAAAACCACTCAAATGGGTTCGGACGTGGGTACTAAGTGAAGGAAACACTACAGGATGCTGGTATAAGTAACAGTCATGAGCATGACTCAGCAAAAATGACAATGACTCATCGAAAAAAGTATAGCACTTAAAAACCACTGAAATGGGTTCGGACATGGGCACTAAGTGAAGGAAACACTAAAGGGTAGTAGTAGAAGTCATAGTCATGAGCATGACTATGAGCCTTAAGGTCTCTTAGGTGTATAGCTAAAGGGACTCCTGAGGACTATGACATGAATATCATGGCATGCGTGTCATGTAGGTCATGAAAGAGCCGCCTACGTCTTGGTGCTTTCTTGTTCATTTCGACTCATATGACATGAATGTGATGACATGCGCGTCATGCTGGGCATGAAAGATCCGCCTACGTCTTGGTGCTCTCATGGTCGTTTCGTTAACTTGGTAGGCTCCCCATTGCTTCGCACAAGGCGTGGGATCTGCCAGCTTTTTTTTTATTACAGCGAAGCTGGTCAGGGCTATGTTCCCCAGGATCGTGTCCGCGTGAAAAAAACTATCATCATCAGCATTTTCTTTGGCTCCATGCGCGTTTGCTTCCATGTGTGTGGCGGTTTCCCGCCAGTTGTGCTTAACACAGGTGTCAAAACGGATGATGGATCCCATGCGACACATTAACCCGGACCAACGTTCGATACGTATTGGCAGTTCCTGGTCGAATGATGGCCTAAGGTTAACAGCGTAGTTTCATTATGGACTAGAGCACTGAATGGGCTCGGGCTTACCCGAAAGCCCGGGCCGGGCCGGGTAGAGCAGTTATTTCACGGGCTCGGGCCGGGCTCGGGCACGGCGTGTGCTTTTTGACCCGGACCCGGGCCGGGCTCAGGTTTTTTGACACGGGCCCGGGCCGGGCTCGGGCTTTCTGGTGGTGCGCATGTAACGTGCAGCGAGTTATTCTCGGGCGTCTCAACTCTGAAAAACATGTATTTTTCGGTCTCGGGTCGAGCCGGGCTCGGGCCTAAGGTAAAGGGGTGGCGGGTTGGGCCAGGCGGGTAACGTAGATTATTTCCGGGCCCGGGCCGGGCCCGGGTCTCGCCATAAAAGTTTGATCGGGCTCGGGCGGGCCGCCCAATGTAAAAACGGGCCCGGGCCGCAAAAATAGGCCCGTGCAGTGCTCTAATATGGGCTGTGCAGTTAGGATTCCTGGCCCAATTATGGCCTAAGATTAACAGCATGGACCGAATATCGGCTGGACCATTCTGATAGCGATCCAACGGTGGCCCTCTTTGCACATGCAGTAAACAATATTAGCAGTGCCATTCAACAAGGCCGGAATTATTGGACCGACACTCCTGTGGATTTGCCAACATGGGTTACTAAGTTGACTTTCTTGGAACAACATCGGGCTTGTGGTAAGTAAATTTTTTGTTCCCGATTTTTAGAAGTATTTTTGTATGAATTGGTAAGCTTAACTGACATTTAAAAATGTCAATACAAACTTAAAATATGGGGCTTTAGTTGCCTAAACCACAATATGATTATGAGGCACGTCGTATTGGGGTAGTTTATCCTAACTACCTGTGGTTTTTTTTTTCGTGTACCCCATGCATGGTACACGGACGTTTGTGCACTCGATCTGTCCTCACCGAAATGCGCCTCCCTAAAATAAAAGCCAGTGAAATCGCAAATCGGGCAAACTACCGCTGCTATAGGGATCGTGAGCTTTCGATAAGAAACAACGGTATTGCGCATTTGACGGCACATTGTATATTTTGCATGTACGCTCCGCGGCTTTGGAGAATCAAGATTCTGGGCATAATCAAGAATTGCACTGCCAGAGAGCTGATGGAATTTATATTGCCTCGAGATGGAACGAATGTGTTAGTCACGCTTCTACTTCTTTGTTTAGCAGCGAAGAAAGGTTCATGCGCGGCTTGTTGTGGTGACGTAATAATCATGCTCATATTTCAATGGGTTTGTTTGTTGCTTCATTGCGCATGTGTGGTAAACTCCTTATATGGACGCCTCTAACGGAAAGAAAATTTAAAGTTTGCGCTTGTCCGTGTCGATAACCTCTCGTTGTCACAAAAGAGCGCGTAATCAAAGCGTGCGCCGCGTGTCACGCAAGCCAGCGAAAGAAAGACGCCGGGCCCGCGGCAGCTTCAACAGAGGGGGAGAGCGCATACGCCTCAAACAGCCTACACGAAAAACGTCTAGACGTCGAGGCGACGGTAACGAGAGAGAGAGAGAGAGAGCGCGCGGGCGCCGAGACACCTTCTCGCCCGGCGAGTCGAGAGAGAGATTACTACATCGTGAGCGTGCGCCAACAGGATGAGTCATGCACCCACCCCCTCGACGACATTCCGACGGCGGCGGTCAAAGATGCGAGAATTGACTAGAAGATTCCCAGGCTTTGGCCATGCTACGCGATCACAACTCCGACCGAAGGTTCGAGAAGGACCGTCGACGGCTATATAAATGCCGTGCGAGAATCAGAGGGGAGTTGAGACCGCGCCGGTAAAGAGATGTAACGTGGAGACTGACCATCTGCGGAAGAAGGAGATTCCCCGACAAGCTAGTCGACGAGTTCATCGAGCGTCTGCTTTTCCGGAAGAAGTTCCTTCTTCGAGATTTGCCCCGAGCTACGCCGAGATCGTCTGACTCGAAGACCAACACGGGTGAATACGATTGGACACTTAGTGTTCCTTTTCATTTTGTACTTAACGTGTTGGATTCTTAGTGCTTGTCGTTAATCATTTTCCTGTGCTTTGTGAATACCCATCTGATTTGTATTGCGTAGTGTCTAGCCTAAGTGTGCAAGTGTGTGTGTGTAAGTGCCTTGTGTGAAGAATATATTTTGTTGTGTTTTGACAACTCTGGGCTCTAACTCGGTCTTTGGACAGCAACCGGCGTTAGCTGGCCCACCAGAGGGCCCATTCTTAATTGTCCTTGCTTTCGTGGGATTATTTTCGGAAGCTGATAAGTCGGCTTTGGAATTTGGTCCGGCGTCTGCGCCTCGTTCACGGGGTCTGTGACAATATTTCTGGCGTCCGCAACAGGACCTTTCTGGTCCAAATTGTATGTTCATAGTAGGGAGAAAGAGCCTAGGGTCGTTTACACTGCTATCGTAAACGATTTTGAGTGTTGCACCGCGTTTTGCTAACTTAATGTGTGCAAAGAGCAGTTCGGTGGTTGAAATCTAGGCAGATATTTTTGCACGCGGCTAGATTTCTGAAGGGCATCACGGATCTCGAGAAATTAGTTGTCCTTGGTGAGAAGATGGGTCTTTCCGGAGCGGAACTACGAAAGTGGGTTAGCCAGAAGGAAAAAGAAGCTTTAGAAAGAGAGAAACGCTAGCGGTCGAAAGGGCCAGAGAAGAAAGCAAAGGAGCGAAAAGAAGAAAGAGAAGCAAAGGAGCGACAGATAAAAGAACAACGAGAAACTGAAATAGCTGAGAGAAAAAAGACGAAGACAGCACGAGTTAGAACTCGAACGACTTCGTTCGCAGCAGCGCGCAGACGCTCCCGCTCAGGCAAGAGTAGATAGCACTGAAAGGGAAGACACTAGCTTCCGACTGAACCCAAGCAAGCTGCTTGTGGCATACGATGAAAGAAAAGATGACCTGGATGCTTACTTGCACAGATTTGAGACAGTTGCTAAAAGCCAGAATTGGACAGAGGATCAATGGGCCACTGCGTTGAGCACGTGTTTGAGTGGCGAAGCACTTAGTGTATACGGTAGGCTGACGCCAACCGATTCCTCTAGTTATGTAAGGGTGAAAGTTGCTCTACTAAAGAGATTTAGGTTCACCGTAGTAGGCTTCCGAGATAATTTTAGGACCAGAAAGCCTGCCGATGGCGAGACTGCCACGCAATTTGCCGCGTGGCTCAGCCACTATTTTGATAGGTGGACCGAACTTTCAGAGAGTGCACAGGAGTACGGTGCGCTTAGAGAGCTTCTGATCAAGGAGCAATTCCTCATCAGTTGCCACCCGAGCCTGTCACTCTATCTGAAAGAACGGAAAGCTCAATCGCTTCAAGATATTGTAACGTGGCAAAGAGGAGGAGATAGAAGAGGAGGAGAACGAAGAACTCAGCAGCAGCCACGGCTACATTTTGAGGCAACAACAACAACAACATTTCGATGGCGACATCGTGGCGACCTCTCATCCATCCTGGTCTTCATCTGTGAATCGATCATCCATAACAGTTTTTGGTGGAAGGTGCTGGGTACCCCCCGACCACCACGCAACACGGACAGCACGGTTCTCCAACCTCCTGATCTGCGTCGAAGCCGCCGAATCGCTGGATTGCCCACATTACTTCCGGTGTTTCAGATGTCCCACGCCGAAGCCAACACTCGCACGGACCCAGCGGCATCTTCGACCCAAACGATGGCTAGTCCGTGGCAGCGCCAACATCTGCTAGAGCCTCGCACATTTGGAGGGAAGCCCGGCGAGGACGTGGAAGAATGGCTTAACCACTACGAACGGGTGAGCAAGCACTATCGTTGGGACAGTGTAACGCGACTCTCCAACGTAGTCTTCTTTCTGATGGACACGGCGCTCGTGTGGTTCGATAACCACGAGGAAACTCTGACAACGTGGGATCGCTTCATGTCCGAAATCAAGGAGCGTTTCGGAGATTGAATCGCAAAGAAGAAGCAGGCCGAGCAAACGCTCCTTCAAAGAGCTCAAGTTCCGGGCGAGACGTGCACGACCTACACCGAAAACGTGCTCAAGCTATGCAGGACGGTCAATCCTCGTATGTCGGAGGAGGACAAAGTTGGCCATTTGTTGAAGGGAATCGCGGAGGACGTTTACAACTTCCTCATTGGCAAAGAGAACCTTGGCTCAGTCGCCAACGTAATACGTCATTGCCGTACCTTTGAGGCTCTCAAACTGCGCCGTATAATCCCGAAGTTTAGCCGGCTAGCAAACGTAACAACTGTTGCAAGCATTGAAGATGACATCCAATCAGTCGATCTCGCGACGACCATTAGACAGATTGTTAGATAGGAGTTACGTCGTTGCACGGAATTGTACAATGAGATCCGTGATAGTCAACATCCGTGCAATCCTCCACCAGCTCCCCTTTCCATCGCTGCAACGACTGTCGATGTGTACCGCTCGAGAAGGCCAATGAGAACGCAACAGAACTACCACCGGGAAACCGGCAACGAGCGTGCTGAGGGATATGCCCGTTGTTCAGCAACGGCCTACTCGGAGCCACAGACATATCCATCCTACCCGAACGTTAGCCGCGAGCTTCCCGTGTGTTATACCTGCGGTGTCACAGGACACATCTCTCAATTCTGTCGTCAGCGTCGTTGGGCACGGAGGTGGAACGAGTCACCGCCAACGTCCTATGGCACTGAACGTCCTAACTTCGACAATTCGTGGCCTCCACGCTCCTTTACTTCGTCGACGACCTTCCCCATCAACAGTCCTCGACGGAATCACCGCAGCGACTTTCCCGTTTCAGACCGCAGTCTCACTCCACCGTATTCACGTCAAGGTCGCTCTCCTTCACCGAGGCGACGTTCATTATAACCACAGCCGCCGGGAAACTATAGACTGCGCGGCCGATGGAGTTGAGGTCGCCAGACTCGACACGACACTAATACCTCCACCGGTTACAATGTTAAAGTGATAATTGATGGTATATGTACAATGGCATTGGTGGACACCGGGGCTATGAGATCAGTTATGAGCCTTTCTTTGAAGAACCGGCTTCGACGCAAAGTGATGTTTTCCCTCGACACGCATGCTAAATTCCGTGGAGTAAGCGGTGAAATATTGTGTCCCCTTGGTGTTTGTGCTGTAAATGCGTTATTGGCGGAAAGGCGTTATTTGGCCGAGTTTATGATTTTGGAACGCTGCACGCACGATGTTATATTAGTGATAGACTTTCGGCAGACCTGAAGGGCTTCAGTCAATTGTGGTGCTGGCGAGCTTTCGATAAATAGCGGAAAACCTGGAGTCGATGCTTGTCAGGATCCGTCATTATCAGACCTCCTGGATCAACAACCCGTTGGACAAAAGACATTTGCCGTTGCTGAGGGAGTGACGCTGCCTCCGTGGTCTTTAGCACCGGTATCCGTCATCGCATCTTGTACAGACGCTTCATTTGAAGCCGTGGTAAAACCCTTTGGCGACTCTTGTGGGAAGAAAAACCTACTGGTACCCAATAGTATCGTATCCGTGAACAATGGTAGCACGTTTTTGTGGGCGTTAAATTGTCCTGCCGTCCCTGTGCGTGTTCCCGAACACATGAAGATTGCTGTCTTCGACGACGTCACGTGCTGTTCATCGATGGTCGTCAGGGACGAGGATTCCACTCAAGGACGAGCCACTTGCCCTTACGAGCAGAAAATTCTACGCATGGTCAGCAAGTATTTGTCTTCACGTGAACGGGACACCTTAGTACAACTGCTATCCCAGTATGCTTCCGTGTTCGACTTATCTCAAGATGAGCACCGTACAACTATCCCATCTTCGCGTGCTCGTCATCGCATTGACACAGGATCGGCACATCCTCTTCGACAGAAGCCCTACCGAGTGTCTTCATCAGAGAGCAAGATTATTGCGGACCAGGTACAAAAGATGCCGAGGAAAAATGTCATTCAAGAATCATCAAGCCCGTGGGCCACACGTGTCATCCTGGTAAAGAAAAAAAGATGGCTCGTGGAGATTTTGTGTTGGTTATAGGCGACTAAATGCAATTACCAAGAAGGATGTGTACCCACTCCCGCGAATTGACGACGTAATAGACTGCCTACACTCTGCCTCCTACTTTTCGTCCCTCGATCTACGTTCAGGCTACTGGCAGATACCTGTGGATCCCGTCGACAAAGAGAAGACTGCCTTTGTTACACCGGTCGGTTTATTCGAATTTAACGTTATGCCGTTCGTTCTCTGTAATGCGCCCGCAACGTTCGAGAGATTCATGGACACATTTCTCCGCGGTCTAAAGTGGGAAATATGTCTTTGCTACCTGGATGATGTTGTTATTTTTGGCCGCACTGTTGAGGAACATGCGCCTTAGCGCATGTTCCAAACGAGTGCCTTAGCCTGGTTTTGAAATGCATGGAGAAAGCAGATTTGATTCTCAACTCTGGAAAGTGTAGCTTTGGGGAGCGACAGACATTGGTTCTCGGTCATCTAGTCGACAAAGATGGAGTCAGACCTGACCCCCGCAAGACCGAAGCGGTCAGTGCCTTCCAGCCTCCGCAGTCAGCGCGGGAACTTCACAGTTTCCTGGGACTATGTTCTTATTTTCGTCGTTTTGTCCCAAACTTCGCCGACGTTGTGCACACACGTCTGTTGCAAAAGGATGTATCGCTCGACTGGACACCAGAATGCGAGTCATCGTTCCGTCAGCTTAAATTCTTACTTACGTCGGACCCCATCCTGCGTCATTTTGATCCGTGTTCCCCTACCGAGGAGGAGGAGGAGGAATAAACATTTATTTCGGAACCAGCACTTTAAGATGGCCGGGCCTAAGCCTCCCATGAGGGGACGTCTAGGGCTTGCCTCGCCACCGCCTCACGGGCGTGCTGGGTCGCCCAGGTTTGGTCGTCGAGGGCGGAGCTCCGCAGAAGTTCAAGTTCATACTGACGCCAGCGGAATAGGCATTGGAGTGGTACTTGTTCAACGGCGAAACGATGCCGAACACGTTGTTGCCTATGCCAGTCGTTGCTTAAGCAATGCTGAGCGAAACTACACAGTCACTGAGCAGGAATGCCTTGCAGCTGTTTTTGCTGTTCAGTAATTTCGATGTTACATCTATGGTCGCCCATTCAGCATAGTCACTGATCACCATTCATTATGCTGGCTGGTCAGCCTTCGGGATCCGTCTGGCCGTCCAGCACGGTGGGCCTTACGACTACAAGAGTAAGACTTTGTAGTGAAATACAGAAGCGGCCGCCGGCATGCTGACGCCGACTGTATTTCCCGCTTGCCACTGCTAACGGCAAATTCTGACGAAGACACTTTCGATGACTGTATGGCCGCTATTGCACCTGAATTTCCGGACGCGACCATCTTCCAGGAGGATCAACGCAACGACGCAACTCTGGAACCTCTTTTAGTGATGGCCCTGAATCCGAAAGCCAGTAGTAGTTTTTCCATACGTGACAGCTTGTTATATAAAACCAACAACTCTGCAAGTGGCGCCCGCTTTCTTGTAGTCCCGGAGAGTCTCCGTAGTGCTGTGCTGCATGCCATGCATGATGATCCAATATCAGGTCATCTTGGATTCACCCATACGCTACAGCGTGTACAAGAGCAATTTTACTGGCCTCACATGCGTCAAACAACAAAGCAATATGTGGCTAGTTGTGACCAATGCCAACGGCGGAAAAGACCTTCAACCGCCCCACCAGGTCTTCTGCAGCCGTTGATTCCCCCTCACGCACCTTTTGAGCACGTTGGCGTGGACCTCCTGGGCCCATTCTCACGGTCATCGAATAACAATCGATGGATCATCGTTTGTGTAGACCACCTTACATGCTACACGGAGGCCGCAGCCGTGCCGTCATTTACCGCTGTTTGCGTCGCAGCTTTCTTGTTGTATTATGTCGTCCTACGTCATGGCCCACCTCGCGTGATCATAAGTGATCGCGGTCGTCAATTCGTGGCCGGCGCTGTTGAACAGCTGCTTCGGCTATGTGGAACACAATTTCGTCACTCAACGCCGTACCGTCCGCAAACCAATGGTCTTGTCGAACGCACGAATAGAACTTTGACGAACATGCTATCCATGTTTGTGTCCACTAACCACAAGAACTGGGATGATGTGTTGCCATTCATCACATACGCCTACAACACTGCG